>NC_057809.1:71206308-71344903 GCF_018294505.1 Triticum aestivum | reverse complement strand
GTGGCGGAGCTTCTGAGCTAGTCGGGGGAGCGAGGGGTGGCCGGAGACGGCTGCTATGGCGAACGGCGGCGACGGTGGTGTTCGGCCGTGTGAGAGAGAGAGCGAGGGAGAGGAGGGAAGAGCCGAGGGCGAGTGAGAGAGAGCAGGGGGGGGAGGCGTGGCGTCGTCCGGGGCATCAAGCGAGGAGGGGAGGGCAGGCAAGCAGGGAGAGAGGTGGCGTGGCGCGGTGGCGCGCGCGCGCGCCGGCCACACTCCCCTCCCTCTATCGAGGACGAAGACGACAGAGGAGGGAGGTGGGCTGGGCCGGCTGCTGGCTGGGCCGGCCAGCTGGCTGGGCTGCACAGGGAGGAGCCCAGGTAAGCTTCTCCCTTTTATTTTTTTCTGTTTTCTAATTTCTGACATTTGTTTTGATTTAAATAATATATTAAATCATTTATTTAACTTATGCCAATTTTTGCAGGGGCTAGATATATTATTCCAGAGCTCCTTTATAAATGGCATAATATTTGGACCATATTTCATATATATAGAAATATATTTCCAATGCAAATATTTATGCATTAATTCCAAATGCCCAAAATAAATGTCCATGAGCCACTAAAAATATTGGTTTGATTTTTATCTCTGTCCAATATTTTTCAGAGAGCAACATGAGCATTTTCTTGGACCCTTTTGGAGAAATTTTTATTTGGGTCATTTTCAAAATGATTCTGAGGGTTTCACAAATCCCCATTTCAAATTTCTGATGAAAGAGTAGACATGATGCAACACTCTAATGCATGACTAGCTAGGGTGTGACAACAAACACTGATGATATATGTTTATTTTGACTCTGTTGCGTCTGTTTATTAGTTGAAAGTGGCCCATCGTCGGCTTCTACCCCTTTGTAGATACTATGCAGGGTGTTTCCGCAGTAACAAGACAACCCTTAGACGACGTCTCGGTGCCCGGAGGTGGTTGTGTTAGCGGAAACAAGGCAATCAGATATGCGTGATTTATAACTTTCACTTAGTCATAGGAGATTTAAACTAGGGAAGCTAGCTACGAGTCGCCAGTTAGTGTTTGGCACCGACCGAAGTCTAGCCATTAACACTTCGGCCAATGTTATGAAAGGCCCATCGTTTAACACGGGGTAATCGGTATTGATCTATAGTTTGACACCGTCATTGGATCGCTGACCAGTTTACTCCCACTGTGACAGTCAGTTTTCGGCTTTCTCCACTGAGGTGCTTAACCATTCGAGCTGGAAGCACAATCGTAGTGGTTCTTCCTTTGCACACCTAGCCGAACAAAGCGAAACGTAGGAGTCAAGCACAGGATCCAGGCAACCCAACTATTGACCGGACGCACAATTCGAAACCGATGCATATATAGCAACATCTAAGAATGTTTTTGTTGAATCTCTAAAGGTGTCCGGCGTTGCACTGCGGGACTTATGCTGGAAACACACAAATAGTTAAAATGTGCCATAGGCTTTGGAAAACCAAAAAAAACTTCAGTAAAAACTTTATGCCCGAAGTAAATCAAGTCATTTGGTGCCAATATGAAAATTAGTTTTACTTTTGTGCTTCTGTCATGCATTAATATGACACATCCGATCTCAGGACTTCAAGCGGGTCAGCCTACGGCTGCAACCTCCTATCCTGAAGGCGGAGTACTGCTCGTTAGGCCAGTTTAGCGAACTAAACTCAAGCAGCATTAGAGAGAAAACAAGCTATCTGGCTATTGACCACACACTCGAGTCGAGAAAGGAGTGGTAGAAAAAGACTTTGCAACGACTAGGAAGAAAACAATTATTATAGAATGGCTTGTACAAATTTAAGAGCCCCCAGCTAACTTGGGTAAAGGAAGTGTTTTTAACAAATAACATTTTTAACAAACTAAGTTTTTTGTTTAACATAAATATAAAGTTTGGTAGAACCGAACGAATTAAAAAAATTGAGCATGGAAGCAACTTAGCTGGTTAATGTGCTCGATGTCGATGTGCGGCCCGAGGTTACTTTGGGACGAGGTCCCACCCCCAAGTCCGTCCTTGCCCCTTAGTGATTTTGGTGTATTGAAGACTTATAGGTTAAGGGACTAATGAGTTTGTGAGTGTACACAGGTCTATAAGTCTATGGGGAGTTTGATATTTACACAGAAAGTCGACCCCTAAAAATGAATGTCTTCAACTGAAGACTTTGACTTTCTGAGGACTTTGAAAGTGAAGAAATTGGTGTGATCCTGAAGATTTGATATTCATGCGAGGAATAGGAAGCTCGAAGACTTTTGTTTTCATAGTTTTGTTTTTCTCTTTCTTGAGTCATAGGAAACACCATACTGTTAAAGGGGGTCGAAGTAAAACTAAGGAAACGTTTCCAAGTGATGCGCATCTCAAAATCCTACACCTACCAATCCTTCGAGTGAAGCCATTGGAAATCTCATATAGTTCAGTCAATTTCTTCAGTGACAGAGACAAAGATCTTCTGGTGTCTGAGGTATTTGTCCTGACTGAGGAATTAGGAATTCACCAGTGCGGATTGCCTACAAGTGGGGAACATGATAGCCATGAGGAATACGATAGTCAAATTTCTGACCATTGCTATGGTATGCACCAGCTGTCCCAAAATATCTACCCACCTAACAGTCATATAATTGAAGGGCATTTATGTCTTATCATGTCGGGCTGCTCCCTAGGCTATAAATAGCCGCCCCCTACAACCACTAGCTGGTTGGCTGCTCCGTGAGAAACTGACTATCGGTGTCAAAACCGGCGGATCTCGGGTAGGGGGTCCCGAACTATGCATCTAAGGTCGATGGTAACAGGAGACAGGGGACACAATGTTTACCCAGGTTCGGGCCCTCTCTATGGAGGTAATATCCTACGTACTGCTTGATTGATATTGATGAATACGAGTATTACAAGAGTTGATCTACCTCGAGATCGTAATGGCTAAACCCTAGAGGTCTAGTTTGTATGGCTATGGTAATGAGTATTCGGCCTATCTACGAACCTAGCCCTCTCGTTTATATAGACACGGGAGGGATCTAGGGTTACACAAGGTCAGTTACAGAGAAAGGAATCTACATAGTTGGCTGCCTAGCTTGCCTTCCACGCCAAGGAAAGTCCCATCCGGACACGGGTGCAGTCTTCGGTCTTCGTATCTTCACAGCCCATGGCTAACAGGCTGGACGCCTGAGGACCCCTTAGTCCAGGACCCCCTTAGTAGCCCCCGAACCAGTCTTCAATGACGAGGTGTTCGGCACATAGATTATCTTCGGCATTGCAAGGCGGGTTCCTCCACCGATGACTTCCGAGTAGTGTGTTCGGCCTTCCATTTAATGTTGTACCCCTCGGCTTCTATGCATCAACAACTTCAGTTTCCACATGCCGAGCGAATGCGAGAGGTCAGGTTATTTTTGGATATACAACCCCAACCGTACCACAAAGGTGCCTATTTAAAGAGGATAGATCTCAGATCCATTCCACACCCCGCGAAAAATCCTCAGAGCTTGCTAAGAAAAGCCACCCCAACATGGCTAGCGCTCCCAGCTCTTCCTCTCGTCCCCACGACTCCAAAAAGGGTGATTGGGAGAGATGTTCTGTTTCCCACAATCAACTGGCGAAGCTGCAAACACAGGGCTTTCTTCCCCCCGCGGACTTGGTCCCCGTACGAGCAGGGATGACGTCCTTCAAGGGCGGGTCTCAAATGGAGAACTTCCCCAATTCGTCCGGGGGAGAATGAGTATGCTTCGTCCCCTTCTTGTTAAGAGGTGTCGGATTTCCGATCCATCCCTTCCTCCGAGGTCTGCTGCAGTATTATGGCCTCCAACTGCACAGTCTCACTCCCGCCTCTATCCTTCATATTGCGGGTTACGTCGCTCTATGCGAGCTTTTCCTGGGCTGCGAGGCCCATTTTGATTTATGGAGAAGACTGTTCTGCCTCGTCCCTCGTAATCAAGGTGGGTTAATTTTTGAAGTGGGAGGCGCCGAGGTGTGGCGCATCGTTGGGACCGGATACCTGTCTGGCACACTGAAGAAAGCTTACGAAGAGTGGCCTTCCGAATGGTTCTACACCGACGATGTCGCTCTACCCGACCCCGTCCGTATGGGCCTCCCCGAGTTTTCAAGTGCTCCGCTGAAGAAACACCATAGCTGGCATCCTCGGAGCCTCGAGGAAGAGGATAGTGAAGAGATTAGCCTGCTGCTGGGCAAGATTGCGCAGTCCGGATTGTCAATAGTCGAGGTAATGGCGACCTCTATAGCACGGGGGGGGGGGGTCCAACACTCCAATACAGAGGGCTGCCCATGTGGCATTATAATGGGGAAGACGACGCCTCACGCTATGGTCGGAAGGGCCCGAAGACCTCCGTTGCCTTGGCCAAAATACTGGCCGAGCTGTATAAAGGGGAGAAAGAGGAGTTCACCCGTCTCCAATATCGAGACGGATTTTCCATGTACAATCCTCCCAGCTGGGTAAGCTTCAGCTCCACTATTTTACCCCTATCCCTGAATCATTCTTGACAGGCAGTATCTTATCCATTTATAATAGGAATGGCGAAAGGCTGTCGTAGGGATCCATGACCATGCTCCTCAGCTGGAGAATCGCAACCGGGATATTGACCCCGGATATGAAGAGGATCCGGACATATTTGTGGAGCTCGAGGACGAAATATTCTATTAGAGGAGCTATGACGGTACAGATGTACCCATCATCGCCGATTACCCCGGTCTCCTTCCTGCTTCACATTTAAGTAATCCAGAGATACCTTGTCCAAGAGAGTTTTCTCATTCCTCCTCACCCACCACACTGTCATGTGCTCAAAAGGGGAGATGTTCGGCGCGCCGTGCTGCCCCGGCGATATCTCCGAAGAGAGCGTCCCCCACACCAGGCAAGCCTTCGAAGAGGAAAGCAAACGAAGATACGACCGAGCCTTCATCAAAGAGGTATGAATTTGCAACTATGCACCTTGGCAGTCACATCCAACTGTGACCTTTCCGTTTACCCTGTATCAGGAAAAAGGTGTGACAGACTATATCCGGGGGTCTGGCCGGTCATACTTCCCGTGACCAGGATCCAGATCTTGCCGTGAAGACGTGGGCTGATGTGGGGGTGACGCCGAACTGTCCTCCAACTGAGGGTTCAGATGATGTATCCGTCACCAACTCAGAAGTGGAGAGCGCCATGAATCATCGGCGCCGCTGGGCCATTTTACAAGATCCTGGTTTTTCAGAAGAGGCATTTAATGCCTCCAGCTCGGCTAATGCATATATCCGAGCTGCTCGAGATGGGCTTAACAGAGCTACAAAGTAACATTTAAAAGATGTGTGGGTAAGTTTACTTTGTCTGAATATGATAACCATATGCCAGTAGACCCTGAGACTTGAAGCAGTTGGTACAACCGATTTAAGTCTCGTTGTATAACGAGGTTCTTATGGAGAAGAATGACCTGCTAGCCCAGGAGCTAGAAAAGTGTCAGACGTAGTTAAACACAGTGACCGCTGAACTGGAAAAAATCCAAAGCGGCATCTTCCAGTGATATTTCCCTCCATCGAGAAACAGTAATTGCATAGCGACCGTGTTAACACTGCGGCTTTATCTCATAACAGGATCATCGGATCCATTGGAGGAAAAAGTGTCGAAAATACTACATGCCACAGGCGAGCGGGTTTTGACCCGTGTCAGACAGGAGAAAAACAAACTCCAAGATGCAAACACCCAGCTGGGCGAGGAGCTGAAGGATGTGCGGGCCCAGCTAGCCGACTCTGTGAAGGAGAACAAAAAACTGCGAGGCGACATATTTAGTATGTGGCCGTATTTATCTTATAACAGTTTGGAAGTAAAAGTAGCTGATATAGCTATGATTGCAGGTATATTGACGGGCCGTCCCAAAGAGGAGGTGTCCGGATCATCAAGTGATCTTCTGCAAGGGCTGTCGCAATTGCACGAGCAAGCTCGGCAGTCAATGCGGAATGTGGCCAAGGCCTTACAGCCATCCGACTCCCCTATAGGGAGTATGGAGAAGCTTGTAGAGCTATTCAAGGGAGCACGGCAGCGTATCCGACTATGGAAGATATCGGCCTACCAAGAGGGTGCGCGAGAGGCCTGGGCCATTTTAAAAACACGATATACCAAGCTGGATCCGAATCACATGGCCCGGGTCGGACCGCTAGGGTCAAATGGGGAAGAAATTCCCGTTAGTTTAGTATATGGCCAAGTAGAGCTGGCTACTAGATACTCCCAACATGATTGTAAATTAGACCGCCTGTTGGACGGTATAGAGGAGGAAGTTTCAAGTCCTAAGTGACTATGCATTTTCCTTCTAGTTGGATTGTAAAATGATTGTCATGGCCGACCTTTTCGCTTCGATCTCTCGACCCGAAGGTGCGGAGTGTTTCCAAATACCTGAGCGGCAAAATAAACTGGGGTATGCGTGGAAACCAGGCGTAGGGGTCATATGTGCTTGAACAGACAAGTTGTATCCAGCTAGTTATGTTATATTACATTGAAATTGTAAGAAACATCTTCCAGAGAGAATAGTTTCGTTAAGGGTTCCTTTCCCTGGGTGTGCATGCTTCTATGTGCATGTCCGGACTGCGATGAAAAAATCACAGTGTATATGACTTCTGGGGGTTCATAATGGAGCGAGTGCAAAAACATCTTTAGTTCAGCGACTGAATATTCCCTCAAGAACGCTAGCTTTCGGCTTCACCTAGTCTGAGGTACACATCCGGATGACCCGCCAGTAACAATCGCAGAGGTGCTCCCTTTATGCCCTAGCCGAACTAACGGGAACGTAGGGCATAAGCACAGGAGCTAGGCAACCCAGCTTGGCCAAAACTTAAGTCATATCGATGCATATAATGGCAAAGAAAAGGTACATATGGGAGAAAACGCATATGTGATGAGCTTTATGCTCGGAAAATAGAAATATCAAGCTTCTGTCCAAGAAGCCCCCAGGTATGAGAGATGTACATACTTGAAGATGTATGCATCGGGGGTGCACGGTCTAACCACACGCAAGCCTTTAAGGCTAAATAGAAAAAATGAAAAGAGAGAAAAAATGATGAAAACAGTAAGAGGAAGGATACGAACAAAGAGTTCGGTGCTAGGCATAGAATCTTCAGAGTCTGGCGGCGTTCCATGGATTCGGCTCTAGTCGATTGTCTGACATATCATGCAAGCGATATGCTCCTCCGGTGAGAACTTCATCGATGATGAATGGACCCTCCCACTTGGGCTTGAGTTTGTCCTTTTTCTTCTCCGGCAGGCGTAGAACGAGTTCACCGATGTTGTAAGTTTTGGCCCGCACTTCTCTTCTTTGATATCTAGGAGCCTGCTGTTGATAAAATGCGGAACGGGATTTTGCGACGTTGCGCTCCTCCTCCAGGGCATCTAAGCTGTCATGCCGATCGAGCTTGGGCTCTCTCTCTTCGTACATGCGCACTCGAGGTGAGTCATGAATAATGTCGCAGGGTAGTACTGCCTCTGTGCCATACGCCATGAAAAAAGGTGTGTATCCGGTAGTGCAATTGGGAGTGGTCCGCAGCCCCCAGAGTACGGAGTTGAGCTCCTCAACCCAGTGCTTGTCTGATTCCTCAACCCAGTGCACTGGGAGTGGTCCGCAGCCCCCAGGGTAGTACGGAGTCTAGGCTTGATGCCGCTCATAATAAGACCATTGGCTCGTTCGACTTGGCCGTTTGTCTGTGGATGGTAGACAGAGGCGTAATCGAGCTTAATGCCCAGATTAGCACACCAGGTTTTCACTTCGTCGGCTCTGAAATTGGAGCCGTTATCAGTGATGATGCTATGCGGAACACCATAACGGTGTACGACGCCGGATATAAAGTCTATTACTGGCCCAGACTCAGCCATTTTAACTGGTTTGGCCTCTATCCACTTGGTGAATTTATCCACCATGACTAGCAAATATTTTTTCTTATGGCTTCCTCCTTTAAGGGGTCCAACCATATCCAGTCCCCAGACCGCAAAAGGCCAAGTGATGGGGATTGTTTGTAGGGCGGTGGGGGGAATATGGCTTTGGTTGGCAAAGAGTTGGCATCCAACGCAACGTTGGACAAGGTCCTGTGCATCTGCTCGGGCTGTCGGCCAATATAACCCTGTACGGAAGGCCTTGCTAACAAGGGCCTAGCTGCAGCATGGTGCCCGCCGAGACCGGCATGAAGCTTAGCCAGGAGCTTCCGCCCCTCCTCCTCGGAGATACATCTTTGAAGGACTCCAGCAGCGCTTTTCTTATAGAGCTCTCCGTCATGAACCTTGTAGGCCTTCGAATGCCGGACAATGCGGCGGGCCTCATTCTGGTCCTCAGGAAGCTCCTTCCTATTAAGGTAGGCCAGGAAGGGTTCGGTCCATGGGGCAATGACTGCCATGATGAGATGCGTCGACGGTGTTATTTCGGTGGCTGAGCCTCCGATGATGTCGGTGTTTTTGGAATCTAGGGTTATGTTTGGATCCGTACTAGTGTTGTCGTTTTCCCCTGCCATACCACGGATGGCTTAAAAAGCCTTTCCAGAAAATATTAGGTTGGACGGGGTCATGCTTAGCACCGATACTGTCGGCGTTCTGGGAACGGGGGTGTTAGTGTCAAAACCAGCGGATCTCGGGTAGGGGGTCCCGAACTATGCGTCTAAGGCTGATGGTAATAGGAGGCGGGGGACACAATGTTTACCCTGGTTCGGGCCCTCACGATGGAGGTAATACCCTACTTCTTGCTTGATTGATCTTGATGATATGAGTACTACAAGAGTTGATCTACCACGAGATCGTAGAGGCTAAATCCTAGAAGCTAGCCTATGATTATGATTGTTGTTGTCCTACGGACTAAACCCTCAGGTTTATATAGACACCGGAGGGGGCTAGGGTTACACAGAGTCGGTTACAAGGGAGGAGATCTACATATCCGAATTGCCAAGCTTGCCTTCCAAGCAAAGGAGGGTCCCACCCGGACACGGGACGAAGTCTTCAATCTTGTATCTTCATAGTCCAACAGTCTGGCCAAAGTATATAGTCTGGCTGTCCAAGGACCCCTAATCCAGGACTCCTTTAGTAGCCCCTGAACCAGGCTTCAATGACGATGAGTCCGGCGTGCAGATTGTCTTCGGCATTGCAAACGGGTTCCTTCTCCGAATACTCCATAGAAGATTTTGAACACAAGGATCATGTCCGGCTCTGCAAAATAAATTCCACATACCACTGTAGAGAGTATATTATTCCACAAATCTAATCAGCCGACAACTTTTTATAATGTGACGTCCTGCCGTGGCCTGATCATTACAAACCGTTTTCCCCTGCCTATCACTTCATGTGCTGCGAGGTGGTTTTATTGGCACGTCTTGTCGAAGCAGAGATTGTGTTCCCCTTATCACGAGATTCCCATCAATACGGGTGTGGGTAACCCAATCGTGTTTGTTAGTACGACTCCTCGATTTTAGGCAAGTTCCAAACGGCCACGCAGAGGACACTTGATATTCACCCTCTTTATAAAGGGGCCAAGGCCTGTCCTTTTCTTCTCGCGCCCGATCCTTCCCCTCCCCCACCCCGAGTTCCAACACCCAAGGCTTAGGTTAAGTGCTTTAGACCTTCAACCATGTCCGGATCCAACCTTCAAGGTCGGTGGATGGCCTCCTCTGTCACAGAGGAGGACATCAAGAAGCTAAAGGAAGCCAGGTATCTGACCGCCGAAATCTCGCACATCCTGCCAGCTCAAGGGCAGGTCATCCCCACTCCCGAACCCAACGAGAGTGTCATATTTATTTCCCACTTCCTCTGAGGGCTAGGCTTTAGTCTTGATCCCTTTGTGAGAGGGCTTATGTTCTATTACGGGCTCGATTTTCACGATCTAGCTCTAGATTCCATCCTTCACATCTTGTCGTTTATCGTCGTGTGCGAGGCCTTCCTCCGCATCACCCCACACTCCGGCTTATGGCTCAAGACTTTCAATGTGAAACCGAAGACGATCGACGGGTGACATGCAGAATGCGGAGGTGCCATAATAAGCAAAGGCGCCGATTGCAACATCCCAAAATTCTAAATTTTGGAATGTTATAATAAATAGATAGATTTGGTTGTTTGTTTGATTGTTGAGTGATTGATTGACTGAAAGTGAGTGAATTCGAAACTTTTTTGAAAGTTAAATGAGAGGGAATAAAAGGACTTTCCCGAACTTTCATGTTTGCATTTATGATCTCCGTGAATTCAAATTCTTTTCATCATAAAACCCTGGAGAGAAGATGACATGACTTCTTCCATTTAAATAAATGAAAATGGTTTTTGAAATATTTGAATTCCATTTGGAAATATTTTCCAATTCAGAAACTTTAAGCAACTCAATGATTTTCACGAGCGAAGATAAAATGACTTCTTCAAAACATATGAAATATGAGTTGGGAGTTTAAAAGGATCAAATTCAAAGTCCTTTTGGGAATTATTTTCAATTTGAAGTTATTTGGGTTGTATTCAAATTATTTTTCTCCAAAAAAAATACAGAAATTAGGGTAAAATGATTCCCTACATCATAAAATTGGAGATGAATAAATTTGAAATTATTTTGGTATTTTTAAAATGATTTTTATTGGATTTTATTAGAGCAGAAGCACTATTTGAATTATTAGAATTTCTGCGGATTTTATTTAACATTAGAAAATGTTCATGTCGTAGAAAATCTTTTTCTAAAATTTTTGGTATATAAGATGCCTATATAAATTTTTTATTTTATTTTCATTATTCAGTTTCCCTTTCTGTTTCTATTTAAAAAAGCTGTACGCGCGGCCCATAATTATTTGTTGCCCACGTGCGCTGCATAGTGGCATCGGGCGTCCCATCATTTTCGTTTTTCTTCTCTCCTACATGGGCCAGGCCCAGCCAGCCTTTCCATTTTTTTCCTTAGGCCGAATTTTGTTAAAAATAGCTGCAGCCGCAGCGTGCGCGCGCGGCCGGCTGAAGGCCTTTAGGCCCATGCGAGCCGCCTCTTTTCTTTTCTGTTTCTGTTCTTTTCATCTATGTTTAGTCCCACATTGCATAGCCTTTGACCTCTAAGTCTCTTTTCCACCAATAAATATAGACCCATAGAGTCTTCAAAAATCATCCGATTCGGATTAAATTATTATTTTAGTTTGACTAGATTCACTAAAGAAAAATTATTTCTTTTCTCCGGCGGGACTTCTGGAAATTGTCTCCTCTCTCCGAAGTCATTTTTCTCTCTACCTTATAAATGTATCTTTCTTCATATATACTTCTGTAGCTTATTATTTCTATACTAGACGGTAGAATAATTAGATTATCAATTAGTCTCTGTATGTATACATTAGACATAGAATTTTCTCAGCCGTAGTTATTTTACTTCCGTAAAACAGCTTGTCCCTCATTTTTCAAATAGCCATAACTTTTTACTCGTTCATCCAAATTAGATGAAACCAACGCCTATAGTTTCGTCTTGTTTTCACCTATCCAGTTAACCTGTCACGTCAACTTGTTGAAATTTTCAAATTTCGAAATTTGTTCAGATTCATATTCAAACTTCTTTTGTTCATAACTTGAGTTTCGTAACTCCGTTTGAGTTGATTCTTTTTGCAAAGCGAAGCTCTTGACCTAAACTTTCTGATAAGGCCAAATCCACCTAATTTTGGCACTGTTAGAAACTGTTTTATGTTGCAAGAGTTATTTTCTTGTTTTCAAAGTTTTCCGTGATCTTTTCTTCGATTCTTTTGCTCGATTGCTTATGTGTGGTTACTATAGCTTGCTTACGATAGATTGACCGGAGTGTGATGAGTAGAACTATCAAGAGTTTTGAGTGCAAATCATCTTCATCAACAGTACAGGCAAGTTCACACTTTGATCATATCCCTTTCATACCCAGTTTTTATGCATTAGTTTCACCCTCAAGCATTGCATGAGTAGGATTGATAACATGTGGGTATTGGGAAGTAGTTGATGAGGTAGGAACCTATTGCTCTGCATTCAAACCTTGGGAGTCACTATTACGTTATGCTTATATTGCCATGCTATGCTCGTAGACGTGGATTGGGTTTGAGTGAATTCCATGATAGATGTGAGATTATTAATTAATGGTTAAACTTAAGGTGGCAACTTTAATACACATCTGGGTGGATTGAGGCACCTGGGGAATCCAGTGATTGCCTGTATTTTTGGAAATCCCGGGGTACCGTGTGATTCTCCTATGGACTGCCACCCAGGCTCAAAGGGATCATAAGATTATTCATGCTAGAAACTTCCGTGTGCAGCCACAAGCTATTATGGGCTCTAGCATAGTTGATTAAGTCGTGTGAACTCTTACAGTGGTAGACTATCAGATGTAGAGGATGTAGGTGTACCGGTCTACCCATCGTAAGGTGCTAACGCTTCTGAAAGACTGTGTCTCGGTCATCCGTTTCTCAAACACCATGTAGTGCGAGAAATCCAACGGAGGAGATCGAGCCTTGTGGGGGAAAAGTGCGCAAACCTCTGCAGAGTGTACAAACTAATCATGATTAGCCATGCCCCCGGTTATGGACAATCTTGAGTATCTGGTTCTTGGATTATCATGTTGATCTCATCACTCTATAATTAATTTGTTGGGTTGTTAATGATTACTTTTAATTGGGATTGAGAGGGGGTTTACCTTCTCAATGTTTTCAACAAACTTTGTAGTTAAATACAATTTATTCCTTTGTAGTAGGGAAAAATTGGCTTTTCACAAAACATATTAACCCTACAGCCTCCACCAGCCATATATGCATGTAGTGATAGTTATTATTCATCATTATCTTATGGTGTGAATTTGCCAGTACATTCAATGTACTGACCCTTTGTGGCTGCAACGTATCATGTTGCAGGAATCTTACGATGAGTAAGTGATACGTTAGGGTTACGATTTCTACACTCAACTTTGCCGCTGGTGTTGACGGGAATCCACAACCTTGTTACTTCCGCTATTTGGATTGAGGTAATAGTATTTACGTTACTTTATACATGTGATTTACCTCTGTTATAAATCCTCGAGTACTGTGTGTGTCAGCGTACCGATCCAGGGATGACACTCAAGCACAGAGACTTGACCGTCTGAGGTCGGGTCGCTACAAGATGGTATCAGAGCACATGTTGACTGTAGGACGTGACCCCTAGAAACTGGCAAGCCCATAGCAAAGATTTTTCTTTACAACTTTCCCTTTCAAAAAGATCTTTTACATCTCTTCTCTTCTGAGCTTATTCAAATATCCCCTTTTAGTGAGACCATACCCCCTTTTTCCTTTTGACCACACGAAGATTCGGCTGATGATACCACTCCAAGAAGTACAAGATATCGGACAACCGAGACCATTCGGAATGAAGAGGATTTTACCATAAATTATGATAATGGAAACTACAACTGTTGAAGACTCTGAAGACTAGGAGAATTTGAAGACTCTGAAGACTAGGTGAATTTGAAGACTCTGAAGAATTTCCCGATTAGTATGACTAGGAAGACTACCCTTATGGAACTTGGCAGACTATGGAAATTGTTAATACCCGAGATCAAGGTGTGTTGGAGAAAGACCGGAACATGGAGCATTAGAACTCAAAGTTTTTGTAAATAAAACCCCAAGCCAGGAGATATCAATTATGGAATGAAAGCTCATGGCAGTAACATGGGCATAGACACGGCTAACCATGGAGTTATCGCCGCTTATGCTATTATCACCGTGCTGAGTTAAGCATGCATTTCTTCGGAAGGATTGGATGGTAGAAGGCTGATGGAGCACCTATCAGCAAGAGAGGAAGTTTTAATCTTAGCTGGTGTATCACCAGGATCTAGAGTATTACATCAAGGATTTTAAGATGGACCTGCAGGAAGCCGTATTTGACGAGAAAGCATTTCGTGAAGAACTTAGGAGCAAGAAGCTGAAGTAGCCAAGCTAGCGGAATAAAACCTTGAGATACAGGAGATTCGTCAGGAACGGAAGGACAGTAGGACCATGGTTCATGCCAAGGATGTTGAAACCCATAAGTTTAGAATGCAACTCCAGAAATATTAAAGGATGTCACGAGAGACTTCGCGTCAATAGAGATGATCTGGTAAAAGAACTTGTGAAAGACAAGCACGAGCGGAAGAAGCCATCGGAGACATGAACAAGACTTGAAGAGTTTGGCGATGTTGACTTTTAGAAGACAAAACCCCAGCTATATCCCTACGTTAGATGCGACGATTGTGAGCTGTCATTTGTTTGATGTTTTTCCGACAGCCACAATAAAAATCTGTCTTTTCAAAACTTTTGTTTGTATTGTGTGTATCCCTCTCTATCTCTCTTACCCCACCCCAAACCCCTGGACCCAATAGAGGATGAATGGAGATGAAACCATATTTTCTGGACCGATGAGTCAATTGGAGACAGACCGATGGATTCAGAATGTGGAGGATCATATGGAGAATAACACTATAACCGGAAAGGATATGGCCCAGCATGCTCTTGAGTGCTTTGAAAGAGGTGCCACTACCTGGTAGAGGATGTACCAAACCATCAATGGATGGCAAGGAGTAACCACTTGGAAGGAATTTAAGTGGACTTTGTTAAAGTCTTGGCTTGTGTCCCAGAAATTGAGGCCTTATGGAAAGGATATCAAGAAACCTTATGCATACAAGCTTTGTGGAGAAATAGGACACAACCATAAAGAAAACAAGGACAAATACCCTCATAATCAGAGGATTACCAAAGGAGTTAGCCGAGGATCTCAGGGATCTTCGGTTGGAGATTGTTCCCAAAGGTTTTGTTGCAGCAATGGAAGTTTAGTCTACATTGTTGGGAAAGATCCGTGAAGCTCAGAAGGATGACAAAGAGATTGCTGAGGTAAAAGAGAGGATGAGCAAAGGAAAGGCCAAAGGTTTTCGTAAGGATGAGCATGACACCTTATGGTTCGAGGATCGTGTATATGTGCCCAATAATGCAAAGATCAGGAAGTTAATACTTCAGGAGGCTCATGACTCACCATACTCAATTTGCCCTGGAAACACCAAGATGTATTTGGATTTGAAGGAGCGTTTCTGGTGGACTGGTATGAAGAAGAATATTGCAGAGTATGTAGTCGTAGGTGATGTATGCCAGAGAGTAAAGGCAGAGCATCAGAAGCCAGCAGGATTAGTACAGCCTATGTCGATACCCGAATGGAAGTGGGATAAGCTTGTCATGGATTTCATTACCGGATTTCCCAGAACCCGATAGGGATATGATTCTATCTGGGTAGTAGCTGATTCGCTTGACCAAATTGGATCACTTTATCCCAGTGAAAACCACCTATACAAGTGCGAAGTTGGCCAAGATATATATGACCAGCATCATATGTCTGCATGGAGTTCCGAGGACCATCGTATCAGATAGAGGAACACAGTTTACCTCAAAGTTTTGGAATCAGCTGCACCAAACTTTGGGTACTAGGCTAGAGTTCAGTACAACCTTTCATCCGCAGACAGATGGATAGACCGAGAGAGTCAATCAGATTCTGGAGGACATGCTGAGAGCGTGTGCGCTAAATTATGGATCTAGTAGGGATGATAATCTACCTTACGCGGTGTTCTCATACAACAATAGTTACCAAGCCAGTCTGAAGATGGCCCCTTTTGAAGCTTTGTATGGGAGAAGGAGCAGACACCGTTGATGTGGGATGAAGTTGGAGACCGTTAGTTGTTTGGACCAAATGTGATCAAGGAGTTAGGGCACTACCTCAGTCGTTGCCCAAAAAGGAAACCTCAAGACTTGTCAGAAGTAATATGTTTCTGCTGTAATGAAGCAGGGCACTCTGCCAGAGATTATCCCAAAGAGAAGGAGCCTTGAGCTAAATAGTTGAGTTTGCAAGAACGAAATGTAGTAGTAGAAGTAGTGGGAACAACTCTTTTGTATTGAGGTGTTGAGTTGAGGCATGTAATGGAAAAGTAGGAGATTGTAATCATTGGAGAATCAATTAAGTTAGCCTCGTTGGTACTGATTGGATTTTACCCTATGAAGCAAGAGTTTGACCATTTTCGAGGATATGAGAAATATGGTCTATGGATGGTTGGAACATTTAAGGGTGGTAGTACCCTGTGAGGAGATTTGACCCCTGGAAAGGATAATGATGTACCACGGAGTTGACTTCATAAGTATAAGTTTTATCTCGGTACGTGGGATATCCCCAAGAGTATGAAGAGATGAAGTACTATTGGATAAAGGAGGTATGATGTTGGAAATATGGAGCAATTGCAACTCCATGATGAGTTTGAGTAAGGACGTCTTAGTCTTGTACAAATAGAAGGAAGGGAGACAATACAATTGGATGGATTTTAAGTATGCTAGGAAGCTGGAAGTTGGATGTTGGAATAACAATCAGTTGCCCAAAGGATGAGTTCAAGGTTTACAAGTGATGAGATGGGCCATAACCCACAGGCCCCAGGACCTGCCAAGAAGCAAGCAGACTCTTGCTGAAGGAAAAACCCTGGAAGAGATTACGACCTTACCCACCAACAATTTTATAGGAGTAATGCAAAACCTGAGAGTGCTGAAGGAACGATAGATGATCGTTTAGCTTGCAGAATCCATGGATTTATCCGAACCCAGTTCATAGACAAGAGAAATTCTACAATGCTTGTGAGGATGACCGAGTGTTAGAATGCGAGATTCACTAAACCATATACAGGGTAATTATTTGGGTGCGGGATGGATTGATCACCATACCGACTTACTCTTATTATTCGCCTTGCTATATGGGAAGGTAAATCTGAGTGACTTACCTATAGTAGAGAGATGACGATCAAAACCTTGTTTAAACCTTAGAATGGTATTGCTATTTTTCCCTAGTACAAGGAAGCTTTTGCCAACCGTAGGTTATACGGTGAGGATCAACTAGACCCCTTCCCTGCAGGAGAAACCATGAATTGATGACCACCATGAGATATCGATAGTTGTTTAGTTTTGGCACCAGACCCGTCAGCTAAGAAGACCCAGTCATGGAAGAATCTTACCAAGATGAAAGGATAGAATAATTGCGGTAAAGGTTATGCCACTACCAGAAGAGCCCAGAGAAGGAATTTTCCTGAGAATTTGAGAAGACCGTCCCCATCAAGAATAAGGATGGAATAAATGAGTAACCATGTTTGTAAGGGTGGTAGCACCCCAGACCCCCTGTGATTATCGATGGATTTCGAGAAGACCCCCAAACCCAACCTTTTCTTTCTAGCCTCTCTGAATCTCGAGGACGAGATTCATTTTAAGGGTGGTAGGTTTGTAACATCCCAAAATTCTAAATTTTGGAATGTTATAATAAATAGATAGATTTGATTGTTTGTTTGATTGTTGAGTGATTGATTGACTGAAAGTGAGTGAATTCGAAACCTTTTTTGAAAGTTAAATGATAGGGAATAAAAGGACTTTCCCAAACTTTCATTTTTGCATTTATGATCTCCGTGAATTCAAATTCTTTTCATCATAAAACCCTCGAGAGAAGATGACATGACTTCTTCCATTTAAATAAATGAAAATGGTTTTTGAAATATTTGAATTCCATTTGGAAATATTTTCCAATTCAGAAACTTTAAGCAACTCAATGATTTTCACGAGCGAAGATAAAATGACTTCTTCAAAACATATGAAATATGAGTTGGGAGTTTAAAAGGATCAAATTCAAAGTCCTTTTGGGAATTATTTTCAATTTGAAGTTATTTGGGTTGTATTCAAATTATTTTTCTCCAAAAATAAAATATACAGAAATTAGGGTAAAATGATTCCCTACATCATAAAATTGGAGATAAATAAATTTGGAATTATTTTGGTATTTTTAAAATGATTTTTATTGGATTTTATTAGAGCAGAAGCACTATTTGAATTATTAGAATTTCTGCGGATTTTATTTGACATTAGAAAAATGTTCATATCGTAGAAAATCTTTTTCTAAATTTTTTGATATATAAGATGCCTATACAAAAATTTTATTTTATTTTCATTATTCAGTTTCCCTTTCTGTTTCTATTTAAAAAAGCTGTACGCGCGGCCCATAATCATTTGAAGCCCACGTGTGCTGCATAGTGGCATCGGGCGTCCCATCATTTTCATTTTTCTTCTCTCCTACATGGGCCAGGCCCAGCCAGCCTTTTCATTTTTTTCCTTAGGCCGAATTCTGTTTAAAAAAAAGCTGCAGCCGCAGCGTGCGCACGCGGCCGGCTGAAGGCCTTTAGGCCCATGCGAGTCGCCTCTTTTCTTCTCTGTTTCTGTTCTTTTCATCTACGTTTAGTCCCACATTGCCTAGCCTTTGACCTCTAAGTCTCTTTTCCACCAATAAATATAGACCCATAGAGTCTTCAAAAATCATCCGATTCGGATTAAATCAATATTTTAGTTTGACTAGATTCACTAAAGAAAAATTATTTCTTTTCTCCGGCGGGACTTCTGGAAATTGTCTCTTCTCTCCGAAGTCATTTTTCTCTCTACCTTATAAAGGTATCTTTCTTCATATATACTTCCGTAGCTTATTATTTCTAGACTAGCACGGTAGAATAATTAGATTATCAATTAGTCTCTGTATGTATACATTAGACATAGAATTTTCTCAGCCGTAGTTATTTTACTTCCATAAAACAGCTTGGCCGTCATTTTTCAAATAGCCATAACTTTTTACTTGTTCATCCAAATTAGATGAAACCAACGCCTATAGTTTCGTCTTGTTTTCACCTATCCAGTTAACCTGTCACGTCAACTTTTTGAAATTTTCAAATTTCGAAATTTGTTCAGATTCATATTCAAACTTCTTTTGTTCATAACTTGAGTTCCGTAACTCCGTTTGAGTTGATTATTTTTACAAAGCGAAGCTCTTGACCTAAACTTTCTGATAAGGCCAAATCCACCTAATTTTGGTACTATTAGAATCTGTTTTATGTTGCAAGAGCTATTTTCTTGTTTTCGAAGTTTTCCGTTATCTTTTCTTTGATTCTTTTGCTTGATTGCTTATGTGTGGTTACTATTGCTTGCTTACGATAGATTGACCGGAGTGTGACGAGTAGAACTATCAAGAGTTTTGAGTGCGAATTATCTTCATCAATAGTACATGCAAGTTCACACTTTGATCATATCCCTTTCATACCCAGTTTTATGCATTAGTTTCACCCTTGAACATTGCATGAGTAGGATTGGTAACATGTGGGTATTGGGAAGTAGTTGATGAGGTAGGAACCTATTGCCCTGCATTCTAACCTTGGGAGTTACTATTACGTTATGCTTATATTGTCATGCTATGCTCGTAGACGTGGATTCGGTTTGAGTGTATTCCATGACAGATGTGAGATTATTAATTAATGGTTAAACTTAAGGTGGCAACTTTAATACACATCTGGGTGGATTGAGGCACCTGGGGAATACAGTGATTGCCTGTATTTTTGGAAATCCCGGGGTACCGTGTGATTCTCCCATGGACTGCCACCCAGGCTCAAAGGGATCATAAGATTATTCATGCTAGAAACTTACATGTGCAGCCACAAGCTATTATGGGCTCTAGCATAGTTGATTAAGTCATGTGAACTTTTACAGTGGTAGACTAGCAGATGTAGGGGATGTAGGTGTACCGGTCTACCCATCGTAAGGTGCTAACGCTTCTGAAAGACTGTGTCTCGGTCATCCATTTCTCAAACACCATGTAGTGCGAGAAATCCAACGGAGGAGATCGAGCCTTGTGGGGGAAAAGTGCACAAACATCTATAGAGTGTACAAACTAATCATGATTAGCCGTGTCCCCGGTTGTGGACAATCTTGAGTATCCGGTTTCTTGGATTATCATGTTGATCTCATCACTCTATAATTAATTTGTTGGGTTGTTAATGATTACTTTTAATTGGGATTGAGAGGGGGTTTACCTTCTCAATGTTTTCAACAAACTTTGTAGTTAAATACAATTTATTCCTTTGTAGTAGGGAAAAATTGGCTTTTCGCAAAACATATTAACCCTACAGCCTCCACCAGCCATATATGCATGTAGTGATAGTTATTATTCATCATTATCTTATGGTGTGAATTTGCCAGTACATTCAATGTACTGACCCTTTGTGGCTGCAACATCTCATGTTGCAGGAATCTTACAACGAGTAAGTGATACGTTAGGGTTACGATTTCTACACTCAACTTTGCCGCTGGTGTTGATGGGAATCCACAACCTTATTACTTCCGCTATTTGGATTGAGGTAATAGTATTTACGTTACTTTATACATGTGATTTACCTCTGTTATAAATCCTCGAGTACTGTGTGTAAGCATACCGATCCAAGGATGACACTTAAGCACAGAGACTTGATCGTCTGAGGTCGGGTCGCTACACCGATGCTCCATGGCCTAAGGGCTCCTTCCCGGAGGTGTCCAACTTATGGCAGTGGGAGTGGTTTTACATCACAGCTCCCGAAGTAAAAAGTGTGCCGCTGCCCCCGCCTTCTGCTCGGGCCCCCGCTGCAACTGGCCTCATGGGTCTACAAGGGGCTGGATCGGGGGCCAGTTAATGACGTGCTAACATTGCAAAGTCGCATCTGAGATCTCCTCAAGAGGGATGTCAGTCTTGTCAAGGTAATGCAAGTTATGCTAGTTCGTCGGGTCTTGCCATGCCAACGTCGATCTCTTTTCTTATGGGAGTTCAACCCAGAAGGACCGCGAACTATGCAGCAATTCTTCGGCTTGACGCTCGAAGAGATGTACGGATTGTTCTTCGGATCACGAATAAAGTGTCCGGACACCACCAAGGATGCGGGTCTCAACTGCAACCGTCCACACACCCACGTAAGTAATTCTGCGACCGAACATGTTGTCTTTTTATTTGTCACAACATCATTCTAAAAAAATCGCTCTTGGCTAGGACTGGATAAGAAAGGTGAAGATGATCAGGTGTTCGACCCCCCCTTCCCGAAGGCTCACCGGATCCTGTGCTAGCTAGGATGCTTGAGCGCGCACCTTATCAAGTGCCATCAAGGGAAGATAAAGGGAGGATAAAAGAATCCGAAAGCGGGATTCACACATTACTCGTCCAAATCAGGGGAATTAGTGTCTTCGCGAAGGAGAATAATCGGGGAGAAGAATCCAGAATCCCCTCTCCCCAAGGAAGGAAAAGGACCGCCTTTGAAGACTTGGAAACGAAGACTTCCAAACGAGGTAAGGAACCTTCGCCAGGGGACCCTGCTTTGGAGGGCATCCTTACCGCACAGTGCCCGCAAGGGGGCCAGCCCTCCACCGAGCTGTAAGTGAACTAGAGTACTTTTGGTAAATGTATCCTGCTTTATCTCCGAGGATAATAACCGCGACATATATCTTGCAGTTTGGCTCGCAACCCTTCTCGACATAGTTCGTCTTCAGGGGATCTTCTTCCGGAGATGATGGAGAGCGAAACGCCTCCCCCTGCCTCCCCGCCACCTGGGGCGGACGACCCTGAGGTGTCATCACGGAGGATTTCTCCTGATCCGCCTATCATGGTTCTAAGTCTGACAGTAGAATAGGGGGGTAGGAATGTATAGGAAAGATCCTAGCTATGGAGGAGTTGTACACGTGAGTTTTACGAGTTCAGGCCCTTCTCGGAGGAAGTAACATCCCTACGTCTCGGAGCCTAGAGGCGGTCGACTGGATTATATGCGTGTGAGTTACAGGGGGTGCGAACCCTTGTGCCTGTGGAGGGGGGTGGCTTATATAGAGTGCGCCAGGACCCCGACCAGCCCACGTCACAGAGGGTTTAAGGTACATTGAAGAGAGAACGTTACTAGTAACGCCCGCACTAAAGTGCTATAAATGATAATTAAGCCTATAAGGTAATGCTCGACCGTTTCTCATGTAGAGTGGCTTTAGCTCTTCTGTCCGTCGAGAGACTTCTGCGACGGTCGAGTGACATTGATTCTTCCGAGTGGAATGTCTCTAGTCAAGTGGATGATGATACCCTTTGGATGATCCTTACTTTAGGGTGCTGTCCTAGGGGAGGATGTCTAGGTTAGGTCTATGACCGTACCCTAGGTACGTAACTTCATCATTAGCCCCCAAATGGTTCAGGGTTCGAGTGGAGAAGGAGTTGATGATCCTTCCGATTCAGCTTTTGTGGTTGGAGAGTGTCCCGCTCAGAGGTCGAATGGACCTTCATGATGGCTTCAACTGCTTGTTCAGTCACCTTGATCCATTATTGGTTTTGCTGAGTGAACTTTCGATGTTAAGTTTCGAGTGTTGATATGGAAAAAATCTTTCGTCTGAAGGGTTGTTCTGCCGCCTGCAGATTTCGCGGGATTTGAATTTTGGGAAGCGCGCCGGGCGGGGGAAGCCGCAGTAATTGGGACGGATTAGGCAGGCCGCCTCGATCTCTGCGCCACCTTTTTTGCCACGTATCGTGCACGCGACTGTTGCGGGATTTGATAAGATCATCTGGTCCTACAAGTTTGTCACTCGGAAGCGACCTTATATAAGGTGCCAGACCGGGGCCTTTGAACAGTGCGCCGTCATTCTTCTTCTTCCTCCTCGTCCTCCTCAGATTCCTCTGTTGCGCCTGCTTCTGCTCTCGGCGTCGTCACTCCGCTCGAGCTCGATTTGCTGCCATGGGGAAGGAGAAGACGGTGGCATTGGAGTGTGCGAAGAAGGCGACGGCGAAGGCGAAAGGGGAGAAGACCAGCCGGGGAGGATCTTCGTCGAGGTCGGGCCTGCCGCCTGGCTGGATCCAGGGCGACTGGATCGGGTCGACAATCAGTCAAGATGACATCGATGACCTGGTTGTGGGGGGATTGATCCCTCATCAATCGGCACGGCTCCCGGGGAATGAGACCGAGCCGCAGCCGCAGGAGGGTGAGTGCGTCCTCCTCGCCACTCATGTCGACCGCGGGTTTTCTTTGCCTCCCCGCCCTTTCTTTCGCGGTTTCTTGAACTTCTTCGGGGCTCAATTCCACCACTTTTCTCCAAACACCATCGTGTACCTCGCTCCTTTCGTGTTTATGTGCGAGAATTTCTTGGGTTGCCGACCACACTAGGGTCTCTTCAAGCACATATTCACATGTCGCTCCTAGATGGTCAAGAAGGCCAACCTGAGTGACGAGAGGGCGCAAGTGATAGAGATGTGCGGGGGTCTTGGAATCCAAATGAGGAACAAGAGCACCTTCCCAGCTATGATCCTTCCCGACTCGGTCCGGGGATGGCAGTCTACCTGGTTTTACTACAAGGACCAGCCGACCCCGGGTCTGTCGAATGGACTTCCCCCCTTTTCCATGGCTCGAGTGGAGAAGCCCTCCTCCTTGAGAGTGATCCCGGAAGAGAAGGCACAAGGGAAGGTGTCGGTCGAGCGGGTCGTCCAACTTGTCCGCGACGGAGTGACTGGTATGGACCTGCTGGAGGTCTTCCTCAGTCGACGCATCCAACCACTCCAAGCCCATGACCATCCGATGTAGATGTACTCGGGACTCGAGGATTCCACTCGGATCCACCCGGAGGATGTTAGTGAGGACATAATGGAGAAGTGGCTGAGAGGTATCACCGGCAACAAGGATAATCCCCGGGGGCCCAGGAGGGTGGTTCCATTCGACCACTTGCGCCAGCCGGAACAGGTATGATTCTGCTTTGTCGAGTGTCTTCTTGATTTAGTATGTAACATCTTGTTGATGGTCGACTGTCTTTCTTTTGTTCATTGTCTTTTCAGGCCCTTATTGATATGTAGTCGATGCCCAATGGAGTGCAGGAGCAAAATGTCGAGGAAGAGGCGAGTGGGGGCGAGAGTGGCGAGTGGCACTCGGATGCAAAGGAGGATGAGGAGAGCGACGACCCGAGTGACGAAGAAGAGGTCGACTCGCCTCCTCACAGAGAAAGGAGGTCCAAGCATGCTCACGACTTGGCAAACACCCCTGACCTGGTGGCCGCAGCGACTGGGCAATCTTCAAAGCGCCCTCGGACGTCTTCTCCGGTGCCGACTTAGAAGGGACCAAAACAGCTGATGACCGCGCCGCCTCCTGCGCCGAAACCATTGAAGGCCACATCCTCCAAACCGCCGAAGGCTTTGCCCAGAATCAAAGTGACCATTCCCACCATCTCCGGATAATCATCTGACCCGATTTTTTGGTCGACTCATGCAACAGAACGTAACCGACTGAAAGTTGACATTTGCAGTGCTGCTACCTCTGGAACTTCTTCCCGCCAGTACCGAGACGAGGAAATGGAAGACGCGGTTACCTCTAACCCAGGTAAAATTCTCGTGATCTTGTTCTTGATTATTTGGTCGATCAAATTCTGGCCATTCACTTGGGGTCGACTGATTTATTTGCAGCCCCACCCAACGTTATCGAGCTTCCGGATGATAATGAAGATGTGGCCCCGAGGCCCAGAAAGAACAAAAAAGTAGCGGCTAGCAAGACATCTTAGCTGGGATTAACGACGGAACCAACTGTCCAACAACATGAAGATGCAGGCGGGGCCTCTGTAACTTTTCCTGTCCCATTGTCGAGTGAGCGCCCTGCACCGTCGATTGTACCAGTGTTTCCTTCAGCCGCCCAACCCCATGCCTCGGAGCTCCAGGCTGCCGCATCTGGGCCGTCTGCCCCTTTCTTCACCAACTATCATGTTCTAGAAAGCCAGTCGAACGCTGTTGCGGAGGCTATCCGTCAGGCTAATGTGATGATGGAGCGGATGAAGACGGTGCACGAGAATAGCCAGGCTGCTTATGATGCCAGCGCGGCTCTTCGGGCCAATGTCCAGGTAAGTTGGCTTCCGACTGACCTTGTTCTATTAGGATATGCTACCTGAAATATTTTCTTTCATATAATATCTTATTATTTGCATCAAATCTGTACACCCACTGGGTGTTTTGCTGTCGTTAGTATTTGCGCTCTTCCACTCGGCCTGGGCGAGTGGGATCTGAACCGGTGGGGGCACGCTAAGTGCACCCACTGGGTGTAGTCCCCGAGACCACAGTCGACTGCGGGCAGTCGACTGGGGTCTGAGTACTTTTCACTTTCCTTTCTTCCATTTGAGCCGGGCAGGCCGGTCGAGTGGGATCTAAACCAGTGGGGGCACGTCAAGTGCACCCACTGGGTGTAGTCCTCGAGACCGCGGTCGACTGCTGGCAGTCGGCCGGGGTCTGAATAGTTCTTGTCTCTTTCTTGTCTCCTTTTTTTACTCGACCCGGGCGGACCGGTCGAGTGGGGTCTGAATCAGTGGGGGCACGCCAAGTGCACCCGCTGGGTGTAGTCCCCGAGACCGCGGTCGACTGTGGGCAGTCGGCTGGGGTCTGAGTAAACTTTTAAGTTTTATTCACTCGGAAGTAAATAATCTTTGATCATGTCAATTGACATGTCTTTTACCTTCTGCAGAAATCTTGTACTCTCATTTCTAAGTTCGCCGAATTTGAGGAGAAGTAGAGGCAACTCAACCTTGACTTGGAGCTGGCCCAACAAAAGTTGAAGAAAGCTCAAGATGAAGCTGCTGGTATGGAAGGTAACTGCCCGTCGGCTGTTCGCGTCGATCGTCCTTTTAAAATATTTCTTTGATCTCTTGCTTGATCCGATTGATTATTTTGCATAGAAAATGAGGTTGGCTCTGGAGAAGAAGGACTTGGACCTTGCAGCTGCGTAGAAGGAGGCTCAAGATAAGACTGCCCTTGCAGACCAGAAGCTGGCTTCGGTCGGAGTGCTGGAAGAAGAAGTAAGCAAGCTGAATTCCTTTCTCACTGAATCCAACCGAGAGGTAACTCGTCTAAAGAAGGATAAGATGGCTCTGAATGAGAAGCTGGAATCTGCGACTCGTAAGAGAAATGACATGGAAGCTTATCTGAGAAATCTTGCCAAGAAGCTCTTTCTTATGCTGGAAGGTACTCCTTTTAATCCGACTGCTCTACTACTTGCGAGTTAGTCCAGTCCAGTCGACTCACTAACTCCTTGACTGCAGAATTCTGCCAAAACTTTGACGAGGAGACTGGACGGATCGAGACGGGTTTGGACCCTATTGCTTCTCTAGTCGGTGATGATGCTGCCCTGAATGTGCTTCGACTGGAATATCGTGTCGCCAGTGTGACAAGTTACCTCGCTCGTCTGAAGGTGGCAGTTTCACGGATCGACTCATCACTCTGGCCAAGGGCGACGCTTCAAAATGACCTTGAGTCTCTGATGGCTTGCCTCAACGAGGTCCCTGGTCGAGTGCAAGAATGGAAGAAGTCCTCTGCCCGGTGTGGTCCTGACGTGGCGTTGTCCTTGGTAAGAGTCCACTGCAAGGAAGCTCGCAGAGACAAGCTGGCGGCGATCAAGGTCGCCAACACCAAAAGGCATGATTTCCAGTCCTTCATGGAGTCTTTCATAGCCGCCGCCACTTGGATTGCAGATGGAATCGACTTGGACGGATTCGTTGAACCTGCCAGCCCTCCTCCTGCCGAACAAACTTTGAGATTTAAACTTGCCTTAAATTTGCCTCGGGATGCCGAGTGGTTGCTGTAACCATAAAACTCCTTCGGGCTTGATGCTCGAATACTTTTGGTCTGTCACCTAGAATTTTTAAGATCTATCTGAACTTGGCTTATTTCTGAATATGTTCGTATTTGCCTTCACATGGAATTTGCTCTTTGGGATGTAGCCCTGAAGTGGAGAGTCCAATCGACCTGCGCCTCGTCGTCCCCGCGGGCAGGGATGGGGCGCACGTTGTATTTGTGGCGTAGCTCGGAGAAGAAGGCCGCGGTCGGCCTGCACCTTGTCGTCCTTGCGGATGGGGATGGAGCGTACATTGTAGTTGTGGCGTAGCTCGGAGTAGAAGGCCGCGGTCGACCTGCACCTCGTCGTCCTTGCGGATGGGGATGGAGCGTACATTGTACTTGTGGCATCGCTCGGAGTAGAAGGCCATGGTTGGCCTGCACCTCGTCATCCTTGCGGATAGGGATGGAGCGTATGTTGTACTTATGGCGCAGCTCCTAAGGGGAAGGTTGCAGTCGACCTGCACCTCGTCGTCCTTGCAGATAGGGACAGATTTTAAACCTTAGGCGAATACTGGACTGCAACTAAGCCTTCGAGTGGGAGGGTTGATCACCACTCGGTAGGATTTTTTAAACTTAGGCGAGTACTGGACTACAGCTAAGCCTTCGAGTGAGAGGGTTGCTCACCACTTGGTA
The DNA here is from genome assembly GCF_018294505.1 of Triticum aestivum. NCBI lineage: Eukaryota > Viridiplantae > Streptophyta > Magnoliopsida > Poales > Poaceae > Triticum > Triticum aestivum. The sequence goes on along the minus strand of NC_057809.1, from coordinate 71,317,838 downwards.
GGATGTTTTAAACTTAGGCGAGTACTGAACTGCAGCTAAGCCTCCAAGTGGGAGGGTTGCTCACCACTCGGTAGGATTTTTTAAACTTAGGCGAGTACTGGACTGCAGCTAAGCCTCCGAGTGGGAGGGTTGCTCACCACTCGGTAGGATTTTTTAAACTTAGGCGAGTACTGGACTGCAGCTAAGCCCCCGAGTGGGAGGGTTGCTCACCACTCGATAGGATTTCTCAAACTTAGGCGAGTACTGGACTGCAGCTAAGCCCCCGAGTGGGAGGGTTGCTCACCACTCGGTAGGATTTTTTAAACTTAGGCGAGTACTGGACTGCAGCTAAGCCCCTGAGTGGGAGGGTTGCTCACCACTCGGTAGGATTTTTTAAACTTAGGCGAGTACTGGACTGCAGCTAAGCCCCTGAGTGGGAGTGTTTTTTAAACTTAGGCGAGTACTAGACTGCAGCTAAGCCCCAGAGTGGGAGGGTTGCTCACCACTCGGTAGGATTTTTTAAACTTAGGCGAAACGGATTCGCAGCTAAGCCCCTGAGTGAGAGGCTTGCTCACCACTCGGTAGGATTTTACAAACTTAGGCGAGTACTGGACTGTAGCTAAGCCCCCGAGTGAGAGGCTTGCTCACCACTCGGTAGGATTTTACAAACTTAGGCAAGTACTAGACTGCAGCTAAGCCCCCGAGTGAGAGGCTTGCTCACCACTCGGTAGGATTTTACAAACTTAGGCGAGTACTGGACTGCAGCTAAGCCCCCAAGTGAGAGGCTTGCTCACCACTCGGTAGGATTTTACAAACTTAGATGAGTACTGGACTGCATCTAAGCCCCGAGTGAGAGGCTTGCTCACCACTCGGTAGGATTTTTTAAACTTAGGCGAAACAGATTCGTAGCTAAGCCCCCGAGTGAGAGGATTGCTCACCACTCGGTAGGATTTTCTTTTGAACTTAGGAGAAACAGATTCGCAGCTAAGTCACCCACTGGGGGATTTTATATGCAAATAAAAGCAACAACAATCGTTCCAGAGGACTGTAAAGCTCTTGTCTTTGATAAACAAATTACAAAGGTATTTCTTATTACATTTTATTCGAACGAGTACTTAAGTATAAAAGGGGCAGAGCAGCTCCGCATTCCAAGCCCGTGGCTCGTCCTTCTTATGCTCGACATTGTAAAGGTGGTATGCTCCATTGTGGAGCACTCTGGTGACAATGAAGGGACCTTCCCAAGCTGGGGCGAGCTTGTGTGGTTTCTGTTGATCCACTCAAAGAACCAAGTCTCCCTCTTGAAAGGCCCGACCCTTCACGTGTCGAGCGTGGAATCGACGCAAGTCTTGCTGATAAATGGTCGACCGGATCAAGGCCATCTCTCTTTCCTCCTCTAGGAGGTCGACTGCATCTTGCCAAACTTGTTCTGCTTCATATTCAGAGAAGAGCTCAACTCGTGCTGCATTATGAAGAAAGTCACTCGATAGAACAGCTTCAGCCCCATAGACCAAGAAGAATGGAGTTCGGCCAGTCGACCGATTGGGAGTTGTCCTCGATCCCCAGAGAACTGATGGAAGTTCATCAACCTAGGCGCCCGCTGCGTGCTTGAGATCTCGCATCAGTCGGGGTTTCAGTCCTTTGAGAATCAGGCCATTTGCTCTTTCGGCTTGTCCATTCGACTGGGGATGGGCGACTGAAGCATAGTCGACTCGTGTGCCTTGTGAGGCGCAGAAGGTTATGAACTCATCAGAATCGAAGTTCGATCCGTTGTCAGTGATGATGCTATGCGGAACCCCATATCTGAATATCAACTCTCTAATGAAGCTGACAGCAGTACTAGCTTCAAGATTCTTAATAGGCTTGGTTCGATCCATTTGGTAAACTTGACGACTGCTACAAGCACATGAGTGAAGCCGCTCCTACCAGTCCTCAGTGGACCAACCATGTCCAATCCCCAAACAGCAAAGGGCCAGACGAGTGGAATGGTCTTCAGGGCTGATGCAGGTTTGTGCGACATATTGGAGTAGAACTGGCAGCCTTCACATCTGTCGACTATATCTTTCGCCATTTCATTTGCTCGTGGCCAATAAAATCCAGCTCGGTATGCTTTAGCCACAATGGTCTGAGAGGACGCATGGTGACCACAGGTCCCCGAATGGATGTCATGGAGGATCACTCGACCTTCTTCTGGTGTTATGCATTTCTGGCTGACCCCAGTTGCACTTTCTCTGAACAGTTGTCTTCTTATTACAGTAAAGGCCTTGGATCGACGGACGATCTGTCGAGCCTCTTCTTCATCCTCTGGGAGCTCTTTCCTAAGGATATATGCAATGTATGGCACTGTCCAGTCGGGAGTGATGACCAACACCTCCATGATCAAGTCGACCACGGCTGGGACCTCGACTTCAGTTGGATCTGTGGCACTCTTAGGCTGCGGGGGCTCTTTAGCGAAGGGATCTTCTTGAACTGAAGGTGCATGAATATGCTCCAGGAACACATTACTGGGAATAGCTTCTCTCTTGGAGCCTATCTTTGCTAAATCATCTGCTGCTTGATTTTTCAGTCGGGGTACATGATGGAGCTCTAACCCCTCAAACTTCTTTTCCAACTTCCGGCTGGGCTTCTGACGTCCCACTCCTTCATCACTTGATTGACTACCAAATCTGAGTCGCCATAGACCATGAGGCGATGGACACTGAGTGAGACGGCCATACGCAACCCATACAAGAGCGCTTCATATTCTGCTTCAGTATTGGAGGAATCAAAGTGAATCTGGAGGACATATCTGAGCTTGTCTCCTCGGGGGGATACCAGTACCACCCCAGCACCGGAACCATTCAGCATCTTGGAACCATCAAAGAACATGGTCCAGTGCTCCGAGTGAACTTGAGTCGGCAGTTGTTGTTCAATCCACTCGGTGAGGAAATCTGCTATTGCTTGGGACTTGATAGCTTTCTTTGCCTCGAACTTGATATGTAAGGGAAGGAGTTCAATCGCCCACTTTGCCACTCGACCAGTTGCATCTCTATTGTTCAGAATCTCTGATAATGGAGCGTTACCGATGACTGTAATGGAGTGATCAGAGAAGTAATGTGCAACCTTCTTCGTGGTCATATAAATCCCATAAACAAGCTTATGATAATGTGGATATCTTTGCTTTGATGGAGTCAAAACTTCAGAGACATAGTATACTGGGCGCTGAACTTTGTAGGCTTTTACTTCTTCTTCCCGCTCGACCGTAAGTACCATACTGACGACTTGTCCAGTGGCTGCAATGTAAAGCAGTAAAAGCTCTTTGCTGATTGGAGCAGCAAGCACCGGCTGATAGGAAAGCAGGGCTTTAAGCTCTGCAAATGCTGCATCAGCTTCAGGAGTCCACTCGAACTTATCTGACTTCTTCATCAGTCGGTAAAGAGGCAGTGCCTTTTCACCGAGGCAAGAAATGAATTGACTTAAGGTGGCCAAACAACCAGTAAGCTTCTGGACATCATGCACACGCACAGGGCGTTTCATCCAAAGTATGGCACCTACTTTCTCTGGGTTAGCATCGATCCCTCGTTCGGAAATGAGAAAACCGAGTAATTTTCCGCCTGGAACTCCAAACGTCCACTTTGATGGATTAAGCTTGATATCATACCTTCTGAGGTTGGCAAAGGTTTCAGCAAGGTCAGCCAGTAGGTCGGAACCTTTACGTGATTTGACCACAATGTCATCCATGTATGCTTCCACATTCCGACTGATTTGAGTGAGCAGACACTTCTGGATCATCCTCATGAATGTGGCTCCGGCGTTCTTCAAACCGAATGGCATAGTGACATAACAGAAGCACCCAAATGGGGTGATGAAAGCTATTTTTTATCTCATCGGGTCCATACAGACGGATCTGAGGATACCCGGAATAAGCGTCCAAAAAGGACAAACGCTCACAACCCAGAGTCGGGTCGACTATTTGGTCGATGCGAGGGAGAGGAAAGTGATCTTTCGGGCAGGCCCGATTGATATGTTTGAAGTCGATGCACATGCGAAGTGAGTCGTCCTTCTTTGGGACCATGACAACATTAGCTAACCACTCGGAGTGGTAAATCTCTCGGATAAACTCAGCGGCCAGAAGGCGAGCCACTTCTTCACCGATTGCCTTCCTCTTCTGTATGGCGGACCGTCGAAGATGTTCTTTGACTGGTTTCACCTTTGGGTCGACTCATAAACGATGCTTAGCCAGTCCCCTGGGAACACCTGGCATGTCAGAAGGTTTCCATGCAAAGATGTCCCAGTTCTCACGGAGGAACTGGATGAGCGCTTCTTCCTATTTGGAGTCGAGTGTTGTTGAAATGTGAGTCGGAGCAGCATTGGGATCCGTTGGGTGAATATGAATCAGCTTCGTTTCACTAGATGACTGGAATGCTAAATCTGTGGTAGGCTTCTTTGCTCGCAACAAATCACTCGGATCTGCATTTTTTTGATACTCCTGCAACTCCACTACTGCCATCTGTGCATCGGCGATCTTTGAGCCCTTCTGGAAGCACTCTTCTGCCTTCTTTCGAGTGCTAGTGATAGTGATCACCCCTTTAGGACCAGGCATCTTCAATTTGAGGTACACATAACATGGTCGAGCCATAAAACGTGCATAAGCTGGCCTGCCTAAAATAGCATGATAAGCACTCTGGAAATCCACAACTTCAAATGTCAACTTTTCTTTGCGGTAATTCTTGCAATCACTGAAAACTACATCAAGGGCGATCTGACCGAGTGACGCAGCCTTCTTGCCAGGAATAACTCCATGGAAACTCATATTACTTTCACTGAGTTTGGACATCGGAATGCCCATTCCTTTCAACGTCTCTGCATATAGTATATTCAGACCACTGCCACCATCCATCAGAACCTTAGTCAATCGAGTGCCTTCGACTATTGGGTCGACCACCAGCGCTTGCCTCCCAGGGGTGGCTATGTGCGCTGGGTGATTGGACTAGTCGAAGGTAATGGCAGTCTGAGACCACTTCAAATAACCGGGTGTCACCGGAGCGACCATGTTCACTTCTCTGTTGATGACTTTCAGTTGACTCTTACTCTCAACATCAGCGAAAATCATCAGAGTGGAATTGACGTGGGGGTAACCATCGCCGTCCTCCTCCTCATCCTCAACTTTGTCCGCTTCCTTCTCCTTTTCCTTGGGCTATTTCTCTCGGAATTGCTGGATTAGGAGTCGACACAGTCGAGTGGTATGCTTCGGGTAAATGAAATTACCCTCTTCATCTTTTTTGGTGTGGATGTGGCATGGCAAATCTAGCACATCATTTCCATCTTGATATTTTACTTTCTTGGGGTTCCATGGCCCTTTGGGTTTCCCTTTGAACTTTCCCTGAGTCACGACTAAGGCTTCACCAGGAGCGGCTGGCTCGGCTTTGCGCTTCTGCTTCCGACTGGAGTTCCCTCCTCCGGTTTCGTGGGCGACTGTTTTGTGCTTGCCACTCCGGAGTCGGTCTTCTTCTTCACCATTGGTGTACTTGGTGGCAATCTCCATCATCTGAGTCAGAGTCATATCTCCTGTCCGACCGAATTTCAAATTCAACTCCCGATACTTAACGCCTTCTTTGAAGGCACAAATTGCCTGGTGATCCAACACATTCTCCACTGTGTGGTGCAACGTGATCCATCTCTGGATATAATCTTGTCACACCCCGATTTTCATGCCACAACACTTAAGCTAACAATCATGATAAAATGTGGTTTGACAAAAACTTTTGAGTGTTTTGGACCTTGCCTTGATTGGATTTTTGTCTGTTGTTTGCAAGTGCTCTAAAAATCAAATAAATCCTCCAACTCCTATACTTCATCTCCTTGCTCCAAACTCTTGAACCAATGATCATGCCATGTGTATAGGACATAAAAATAATTTCTTGCAAAATAATTTGGCCAAATAGTATTTTCAAAAATTAGTTCTCCAAAAACACCCTGAATTGAGGTTTGCACTGCAAGTACCTAATTAAGGGCAGTAAAAATCTTTCCAAAAATATATTTGACTCCTATTAGATATAGGATACCCAGAAACCAAAAATATATAATTTTAAAAGTTATTTTCCTATTTTATTTAAAAGCTTTTTCTTAAGGCCAGAAATGGTCTTTAATAGGGTAAAATTATTTTATTGTTTCAAAAATATTTGAGAAACATTAGGGAAACTCAGTGGACATATATTTTCCATATATATGAGTTTAGACACATGGTCATGTTCAAAATATTGGACAAAACCTCCCAAAACCATTTCTGCCCATTTCAAGGATTTGAAATATTTCTACAGGAAATATTACCCAACAATTCCAAGAAAATTCTAGCATGTCACATATGACATGTTTGATGATCTTGACAAGTCTCATGTCATGGAGAACAGTACAACCCCATGAAACCCTCTCAAAACCACTTCTGTCCTTTTTCAAGTTTGAACAACTTTGCACTGTAAAACATGTCCAAATGCTCTCAAACTTGGTGCACATGCTCAAATGGTGTAATAATGCATCTAGACCAAATGGCACAAGTTGGAGAGAATGTTATCTTGATCAAAGTGCCCCAAAACCCTCTCTGTCCAGAACCAAATTTGAACAAGTTTACATTGGCAACTTTCTCATTTTGATCTCAACTTTTGTGGACATGTTCAGAACCTCAAATGATGACACTACACTAAGTGGTGCATCAAGGAGAATAGATTTGCATGACTAAATCTTGGAAAGTCTATTTCTGTTGATTTCTAGGGTTTACCAAAGTTACATTGGCTACTTTGCCCAAATGAGCTCAAACTTGGTGGAACATCCTACTTCTATGTGCCATTCCATCCTGTTAATTCTCATGGCAAGTGGAATTAATTTTATTGCCCAAACCAACAACAAACACCTTTTGCCATTTTCCCAAAATCATCATTTTGGCATCTTCCACTAATCTCCATGAGCCCAAGTTTTTACCACAGCTGCCCCATGTCACCTTCTACCTCCAGTAAGTCTTCCCAGCTCTCAGATCAATCATGGAATAGGGTAAAACCCCACTTTCTTTCTCTGGACATCATATTTCTCTCTCTCTCTCAACCCCACCTCTCTGCTAGTGGTTCACCAGGGCATCCTAGGCTACCTCCCCTTTGTTTACTCACCCCACAAAGCCTCAGACACTAGTGGACACGCCCCTGGCACATAAACAATGCCATAGCGTGCAGAGCTCGTGCTCTGGAGCATGCTAAAGTGCTCTCCGGCACTGTAGCACGCCCATTCCAAGGCCTCCCGTCGACCTTGGGCTCCGGAATCGTGTCCCCCGAGGACGCCTCGGCGTCCACGACACGCAACACTGTCGGCCTCTTCCTCCCTCGCCTTCCTTCTCCCTCCACAAGCTCTCCCGAGCACGTCCATGGACGCTGCCCACGGTGCACCACGGCCTCGCCCATTTTAAGCCACCCCGACCCTCTATCTCACCTCGGTTCGAACCCCTCTCCCCCAGCAACTTCTCGGACACTCCCTCTCTCCCCCTCGTGGTCTCCTGCCCCCTCCATGGATGGGTTGCCGCCGCTGTGCCCCCGGACCAACCCAAGCCTCCACTGCTTCCCCCGCTCCCACTGAACGCTCCAGAGGACACCCACGGCACCAAGGAGCCTCCCCCGCGCACCAGGCCCTCCTCCCCGTACTTGCCCTGCCCTGCCTGAATCTTGCCCGCGCACCATCCGCCTTGGCCGCAGCAGTGCCCCTAGTCACCGGGGACGAGCTCGGCCTCGCCCCCTCTATTCCTGCGGCACGGGAGTCCGCACGAGGAAGAAGGAGGCCGGCCGGTGGACCGGCGACCCCACCGGTTAGTCTCTGCCGATGTGTCCAGCCGGACCCGCTCGGGTTAAGTGCAGGCGGGATCCGCTGGAACCGCCTTCCCTGCAGGTAAGCATACTCCCGTAGTACGCCGTCGGCGTGGCCCTCCTTAGCCGTGTGGCCATGCAGCTGGGCCGGCCCAGTGCGCTGCGGCGCTATGCTGCCTTCAGGGCGCGGTATAGGTATAACCCCCCTTCCTTTGTCCTTTTTTTCAGAAATTTGTAAAATCTCTCAAATATTCATATTATCTCTAAATTGGATGGTTCAAATTTCTAGTAGTTCCTAAAATCATGCCCTATCACATGGTGCTTTTTGCACATTTTTCTAGCACATTTCCCTTCACACATGTTAAATAAATCCTATTTTCTTATTTTTGTGCTGAACTTTAGAAAATCACAGAGAGCCTAAAATTGATCCAAATTCCATGATTCATATTCCTAGATGCTTCTAAGTTCATAACTTAGTTTGTCAACATTTTTATTAATACTTTCTGTACCACACAAAATAATGAGCCATTTCTTCATATTTGTCAACTTTGTAAATTCATAGGCAAATCATTTGAACTCCATATCCAGTGAAACCAACTCCTAGATGCTTCTAAAATCATGTTTTGTTAAATGGGTGCCTTTGCTCATTTTTAAACAATATGTTTCTCTACACTTCTGGCAAATCCATAAACCCCTTGATTCCATCATATCAAAATGTTTAGAAATATCCACTGACCCAATTACAATGAAACCACTCTGGTTAATTTTCATATAACCAGAGATGTCCTAGAAAGTCAAATCAATATTTTTGGAGCACTTTTATTTCTACCTTGTTGTGTTGCTTATTATGGTTGCTTCCAACGATAGTTGACAAAGTAGACGAAGTGCTTGGAGTTGGACCAGAGATATTTGAAGACCTCGAAGACTTTGTTAAAATAGGCAAGCAGCCCTTTGACCATGATGAACCATTTTACATCATGATGGCATTTTCGTTGCTTCACTAAGTGCATGATATACCTTGAATGGCAACCTTGCTAGGCTTGCCTCCGTTGCATACTCCATTGATACTTGCATTGTTCATGACTCTACCCTTGCTTAGAGTTGTGTTGGTGGGTTGTAGAAATATGCTATAGTAAATGGCTATGCAAAGTGGGTCAGGGTTATGCATGGAAAGAAACAAGTGTGGTTTGACATACTTGCAAACAGCCCAGTGGGTGCCACTAATGCCCCTGGGAGATGATGATGAACTAGGTCACTACTTGGTGGAGAGGTAGTGTACCAAGGCTCGATAAAAGTGTTGTTTACAGAGACAGATTAGATTTAAGATTTGTCGACTGTCCCAACCTTACATGCGCAACCACTCTACCCTTGTATGGGAAAGGGCATTATTGATACTAGCTTGGAGCCCGCATTACTAGTGACGGGGGAGAGTTGGTGCTCTCTCTCGGGATGGGGTCGTGCCAGGTAGGGTGGCCATGAATGTTTTCACAGGGCACCGGATACACCGTTGTGTCCCCTCTCGGATGTTATGATCTCGAGTGAGTCTCATATGATGTACATCGTGAGGATATGGAACAACGAGTGGACTCCTTGTTAGTGTCGTCTAGGGAAAGATAGTGATCGGGTGCTTACCCCGGGTACTTGAAGTACTGCGGGTCATGGATGACACGGAAGTTCCCCAGATCTTGTGGGTAAAGTGTGCAACCTCTGCAGAGTGTAAAACTATTCGAATAGCCGTGTCCATGGTCAAGGACAGTTGGGTGGTGCTGCTTAGACTATGTCCATATGTTTCTGACAAACAACACTGTTTGGTAAAAATATTGACGTGATTCGTGAGGAAGTCACGATGAGCTTGAGCATGAGTTGTTCATAACTCTCTCTCGATGTTGATGTTTGTAACCTCCTGATACTTGTTGCAGATGCATTCATATTCTTGATAAATGTTGACCATGCTTGCATGAGAAAAACTAGCTTTCTGCAAAAATGCCAAAATTAGCAGTAGTGCCCTGCATAATTATTCTGTTATCACCCTTGGGTTGCTTGCGAGTACATTCAAAGTACTCATTGGCTTGCCACTGGTTATTTTATTGGCCAGGCATGAAAGAACAAGACATAATGAAGAATACTTCAGCGACGAACATGTGAGCTAGGACGCTTCCCAGTCAGAATGCCTGTAGGGTTAAGGCAGATGACATGGGTCCAAGTTGTTATTGAAGATTTCCGCTGCGATGATACACTCAAGACTTGACCATAATGGTCCTACTTGTGTAAAACGGTATGTATGGATGTAAGACTCTTGTTATTCAGCTTCTATGTGTTCAGTGAGCATTGATCTCTGGGATCACTGTACACGTGCATTCGGTGATCACGACTTATGAGTCGGGGTCCCCATAGAGTTGGTATCAGAGCCATCCTGACTGTAGGAAGGCTTAGTTAGCATGGTCGTTAGATAGGGTAAAATTATTTCTAAAACTATTACTAGTTTTCAAAACCATCTATACTTCTATTCCCTTCTCAGTTTTTCAAAAACTAAGGTATACTTTCCCCATCGATCTCTTACCTTCAAAACTATTGCAAACGGTCGCTATCACCCTCAAGCCCCTGACCACGGGATTCCTTGTAATTCTCGTGGATAGCCTAGAAGGGGTACACCTTGCCAAATACTCACCCACCTCTTCTGAAGCCAAGATTCGCGACACCACAACAAGATGATGCCAACAGAAGATATGCCTTTGAAGAATGAGGACATGAAGACCCAGAGGATGGTGACACCTTTGAATTTTCCCCAGGATGATGCAACCTTGTCCTATGACGATCAGGGTGTAAGATATGCAAGACCATGATAGACATCGCTAATAGAGCAATCATGTCCTGACCGTTGTTGTATCGGCAACCACCGGTGGATGAGAACCTCGCCATTTGGCCCGCCTCACTATAGTGAGTAGGAAAACGGTTCTCTTCATCCCCCGCTCTTGGTGTCGATGTTCTCATCAACGTAACCGACATGTTGGACCTCTACTATGCCTTGTTAATATCATTGCATAAGGGATTACCTACCTGGTACCGTCGACGCCTTAGAAGGCAAAAGGGGTCGTCATGATTAAGAAGACAACAGAAGACCGAGTCAATGCCTGCTACGAGGAGCCACCTTCACCCCATCACTTCAAAAGGTGAGAAGTTGTTGAAGACTCTTCAGGCTCAACCCAGATCGTTTCATCGAACAACTACAAGAGACGTAGCAACACCTGAGGAAAACTCAGAAGACTGCACGAGGCACAAGGCACGACTATTGAGTCCGAGAACCCCTAGGGTAGGATGAGTCGTGTACCCCCCTATGCACAGTCGAGTCCGTATGATGGTTCGAATAGAACCATGGTTGTGTGTTTCTTGTTTTTATTTGATTGTGTTTTGATATCAGCCAACCTTTTGCCCTAGGCAACTAGTATGCGGCTATATCACCTGCCTTATTTTATTGTTTGTGTTTGGCCCTTTCAGCCCTTGTTTGTTTGCACTTGCACTATAGAACCCCCTTTAGGCATTCCCCTTCTCTATGCTACTTTTCCCTCTCATCTCTCTCCTCAACTGAAGACCAGCAAGACAAGCTACACCAAGGATTCTACCTCGGCAACCAACTAGCAATGAAGACTTCTGCTACAATCTCCACGACCAAGTGCAACCCTGTAGAATTATGTTTAACCCTCCAGACTAGAAACCCATTCCTAGACCCTTCGAGACTTCACAAGATACCCCATATCGAATCTTTAACCATGTGCTTGACCCACAGAATTGCAAGAGAACCAGTTAAGCCTCCGTATCCTTGCTTATCACTGGGCTCATTATGGAACTAGTGGACATAGTGAGCAAGCACATTGTCACCCTAATATAGCACAAGAACTGACGATGCCATAAGGAAGACCAATTTGAGGATATAGGAATAGAGGACAAATGACTTCATGAGTTTGTATCAGTGACCCTGAGGAATTATCTGAGACTTTGGTAAATCATGAGTGATGATTGGACTTGGCCTCTACGAGATGATGCTTTTGATGGTATAAGGTTAATTGTTTGATGGACTAGATAGACTATTGGCATCTCAGAAACCGTGCTTAAGGATAAGATAATAAATTTTCACTCGCACACTAGAATCCTTGAAACCCTTAAGCCCTACTAAGCCACAACATGGTCGGGTCATTACCATAGGTCTTGACTCTAAATCAAGAACACCTCGGACCATACTCAACCGTGACCACCACCAATACCCCCAGCCTACTTTATGTACCCCGTGAACAAAGTTTTCATGGAGTGCTTAGACAAGATAGTTGTCATCTTTATTTTGGTAACATACTTGTCTACCCGAAGACGGAAGAAGAATCACTGAGCTGGTGAAGAAACATTTGAAGACCGCCATGCCAAGTAGGAATAACTATACCAACCACCATCGCCAAGAAATAAACGTTCGCGTTGAAGACCAGGTGTATCTACAAGCCAGTTCTCTCAATGGGACCAAGCATTTCCATGCCAAGGGAACCCACACCAAGATTCATCAGCCCCCTCCGAGATCACCTCAAGATGAAGAGTATACGGCTACCAGCTAGAGTTACCACCTGAGTTACCCATTGTGCACAGTGTTTTCCACGCATCACACCCCGAAAGTGTTTCCAACTTCCTAACTTGCCCGATCTCTATGAGGGCATCGACCACTGAGCCATCGACCCCTAGCCCAATCTAACCTACCGCAAGCTACCCATTAGCAACCTAGATTAAGAAGAACGTCATACACGAAGCCATATCATCAAGTGCTTCAAGTTCAATGGAGCACCACCCGGAAGCAGAAGCATTATGAGGACATGAAGAGTGCCGCAGATTTAAGTTTTGTATTCCTTCCCGCGCCTAGTTTGGGAATCTCGGGGATGAGATTCTTGTAAGGGGGGTAGGTCTGCCACACCCTGATTTTCATGCCACAGCACTGAACCTAACAATTATGATAAAATGTGGTTTGACAAAAACTTTTGAGTGTTTTGGACCTTGCGTTGATTAGATTTTTGTCTGTTGTTTGCAAATGCTCTAAAAATCAAATAAATCCTCCAACTCCTATACTTCATATCCTTGCTCCAAACTCTTGAACCAATGATCATGCCATTTGTATAGGACATAAAAATAATTTCTTGCAAAATAATTTGGCCAAATAGTATTTTCAACTATTAGTTTTCCGAAAACCCCCTGAATTGAGGTTTGCACTGCAAGTACCTAATTAAGGGCAGTAAAAATCTTTCCAAAAATATATTTGACTCCTATTAGATATAGGATACCCAGAAACCACAAAAATATAATTTTAAAAGTTATTTTCCTATTTTATTTAAAAGCTTTTTCTTAAGGCCAGAAATGGTCTTTAATAGGGAAAAATTATTTTATTGTTTCAAAAATATTTGAGAAAAATTAGGGAAACTCGGTGGACATATATTTTACATATATATATGAGTTTAAACACATGGTCATGTTCAAAATATTGGACAAAACCTCCCAAAACCATTTCTACCCATTCCAAGGATTTGAAATATTTCTACAGGAAATATTCCCCAACAATTCCAAGAAAATTCTAGCATGTCACATATGACATGTTTGATGATCTTGACAAGTCTCATGTCATGGAGAACAGTATAACCCCATGAAACCCTCTCAAAACCACTTCTGTCCTTTTTCAAGTTTGAACAACTTTGCACTGTAAAACATGTCCAAAATGCTCTCAAACTTGGTGCACATGCTCAAATGGTGTAATAATGCATCTAGACCAAATGGCACAAGTCGGAGAGAATGTTATCTTGATCAAAGTGCCCCAAAACCCTCTCCGTCCAGAACCAAATTTGAACAAGTTTACATTGGCAACTTTCTCATTTTGATCTCAACTTTTGTGGACATGTTTAGATACTCAAATGATGACACTACACTAAGTGGTGCATCAAGAAGAATAGATTTGCATGACTAAATCTTGGAAAGCCCATTTCTGTTGATTTCTAGGGTTTACCAAAGTTACATTGGCTACTTTACCCAAATGAGCTCAAACTTGGTGGAACATCCTACTTCTATGTGCCATTCCATCCTGTTAATTCTCATGGCAAGTGGAATTAATTTTCTTGCCCAAACCAACAACAAACACCTTCTGCCATTTTCCCAAAATCATCATTTTGACCTCTTCCACTAATCTCCATGAGCCCAAGTTTTTACCACAGCTGCCCCCAGGTCACCTTCTACCTCCAGTAAGTCTTCCCAGCTCTCAGATCAATCATGGAATAGGGTAAAACCCCACTTTCTCTCTCTCTCAACCCCACCTCTCTCCTAGTGGTTCACCAGGGCATCCAAGGCCACCTCCCCTTTGTTTACTCACCCCACAAAGCCTCAGACACTAGTGGACACGCCCCTGGTACAAAAACAATGCCATGGCGTGCAGAGCTCACGCTCTGGAGCACACTATAGTGCTCTCCGGCACTGTAGCACGCCCATTCCAAGGCCTCCCGTCGACCTTGGGCTCCGGAATCGTGTCCCTCGAGGACGCCTCGGCGTCCACGACACGCAACACTGTAGGCCCCTTCCTCCCTCGCCCTCCTTCTCCCTCCATGAGCTCACCCGAGCACGTCCATGGATGCTGCCCACGGTGCACCATGGCCTAGCCCATTTTAAGCCACCCCGACCCTCTATCTCGCCTCGGTTCGAATCCCCTCTCCCTCAGCAACTTCTCGGACACTCCCTCTCTCCCCCTCGTGGTCTCCTGCCCCCTCCATGGCTGGGTTGCCACCGCTGTGCCCCCGGACCAACCCGAGCCTCCACTGCTTCCCCCGCTCCCACTGAACGCTCCAGAGGACACCCACAGCACCAAGGAGCCTCCCCCGCGCACCAGGCCCTCCTCCCCGTGCTTGCCCTGCCCTGCCCGAATCTCGCCCGAGCACCGTCCGCCTTGGCCGTGGCCCCACTCGCCTTCATCCTCCGATGGACGTGCTGACAGGGGGGAGCGGGCACGGCACAGTCCCCCGAGCTCGCCATTGCGCCGGGCACCCACAGCAGCGCTCCTGGTCACCGGGCACGAGCTCGGCCTCGCCCCCTCTGTTCCTGCGGCACGGGAGGCTGCGCGAGGAAGAAGGAGGCTGGCCGGTGGACCGGCGACCCCACCGGCCAGTCTCTGCCGACGTGTGCAGCCGGACCCGCTCGGGTTAAGTGGAGGCGGGATCCACTGGAACCGCCTTCCCTGCAGGGAAGTGTACTCCCGTAGTGCGCCGTCGGCGTGGCCCTCCTTAGCCGCGTGGCCATGCAGCTGGGTCGGCCATGATTCAAATTCCATGATTCAAATTCCTAGATGCTTCTAAGTTCATAACTTAGTTTATGAACATTTTTATTAATACTTTCTGTACCACACAAAATAATGAGCCATTTCTTCATATTTGTCAACTTTGTAAATTCATAGGAAAATCATTTGAACTCCAAATCCAGTGAAACCAACTCCTAGATGCTTCTAAAATCATGTTTTGTTAAATGGGTGCCTTTGCTCATTTTTCAAAAATATGTTTCTCTACACTTCTTGCAAATCCATAAACCCCTTGATTCCATCATATCAAAATGTTAAGAAATATCCACTGACCCAATTCCAATGAAACCACTCTGGTTAATTTTCATATAACCAGAGATGTCCTAGAAAGTCAAATCAATATTTTTGGAGCATTTTTATTTCTGCCTTGTTGTGTTGCTTATTATGGTAGCTTTCAACGATAGTTGACAAAGTAGACGAAATGCTTGGAGTTGGACCAGAGATATTTGAAGACCTTGAAGACTTTGTTAAAACAGGCAAACAACCCTTTGACCATGATGAACCATTTTACATCATGACACTACCAGGGAAAAGCGTATACACAGAATTTTACCAGTAGCGCTGTACAAAATCAAGCGCTGCTGCTACTTAGTAGCAACGCGCGTAAATAAACCGCGCTACTGCTATGACTTTAGCAGTAGTGCGTGCTAGCGAAAAGTGCTGCTGCTATGTTTGAACTGGGCGCACATGGCTAGCCCAACCTAGCAGTAGCGCATATAATGGCCCAGCGCTACTGCTAATCTCCTTAGCTGCAGCGCGCTTACGTGTAAAGCGCTGCTGCTAACGGAAATAAAATAAAGTGAAAAACAAGTAGAAGAGTAAATGAAAATGAAAGAAATAGAAAAAGGAGAAAGGGAAAAAATAAAATGTAAAGAAAAATAAAAGAAAAAAGGGAAAAAAGGAGAAAGGAATAGCAGTAGCGGGTTTCAGTAAACGCGCTATAGCTAACTTAGCTATAGCGCATTTCCGGAAACGCGTACCATTACGTTTCACTTAAACAACGGTTTCCCCCCACCCCGCCCCCGGCCACCAATTCTTCCCCAAATCGTCCCTCGCCCTCGCCGCCGTCTCCTCACCGCCGCCGCCCGAGGCCGCCCTTAGCCTCACCGCCGCTGCCCGAGGCCGCCCTCAGCCTCACAGCCGCCGCCCAACGCCGCCCTCTACGTCACCGTCGGCGCCCTCCACCTCACCGCCGCCCGAGCCCGCCCAGGACCTCCCTTGCCCGTGCCCGAGCCCGCCCTCTCCGCCCCTGCCTCCATCACCAAGCACCTCCCCGCCACCATCTCTCCCCTCTCTGAAAGTCCCTCACCCCTTCCCCTCACTCATCTCTCTCTGTATTTTAGAGAAAAAATTAGATGTTAATTAGATGTTTTTCAGTTAGGGCACTAGAGTTTTGCTAGGTTAATTAGGTTAGTAGTGCTGCTAGTAGTATTGGTACAGTAGGTTAATTAGGTGATGTTAAATGAATAACCTAAATGAATGAAATTAGTAGTTAACTGAATTTTTTTTCCTTTCATCATTATAGAGCACTAAAGTTAACTGAATTTTGTTCTATTAGTAGTTAAATGAATTTTCTTTTACACTGTTTCCACATGTGGTTGCTCGTGTATATTTGGACACTGTTTGCAGGGAATGATGCTTAGTGGCCTATGTTTTGCCGGAATGTTGATTCATTTCTTTTTCGGAAAATTTCAGGTTCTCGATATGTGCTACAAACTAGGACATATCGAGTGCCCGTGATTTGCCGCACCAGGAAGGAGTCAACATTCCTGCAAAACAATAGGCCTTTTTATGTCATTATTCATTTTATTAGGTCTAGAATTAATTGACTAGATTTAATCATAGGAAACATGGCTAGCAACGATGAATGACAGGGTTCTGGTGATTGCGACGATGCCTACTGGGCGGTAGACGAATTTTTTAGCCTTACCGATGATCAACCGATGTTATTGCTGGGCCCACCGGTGGCATCGGGGACTGAGACCGACACGCAGACCGGTGCTGAGACTGAGACCGGCGCTCAGACTCAAACCGGCATCGAGACCGGCGCTGAGACTGAGACCGGCGCTGCCTCGGGGAGCCGAGCTGGTGTAGAACCGAAAGCAAAGAGGCAACGAGTTCCTAACAAACTCGGGACTACTAGAGTGGTGGTCATGGAGGTGGACGACGGCAATTTTGAGCCAACGGCGCCCGAGGAAGCGCGTCGATGCTACATCAATCAAATAGGTTGCATCGTACGGAAAACTGCCACCATCAACGATGAGAAACTACAGAAGATAGAAAATATGAGGAGCTCCCTCCTAAAGAAGTTTCACCAGATATTCTTGTTCCTGGGCCAGAATGAGAAGGATTATAAAGATCCAGATGAGGACCCGACAATGAAGAAGATAAACAAACACGCCATGACCAAGTTTAGCGACGCATGCTGGAGTACAGACGGGATCACCAGAACCTTCTCATGGCACCTTCTTCCAGCGATGCCCATATTCTGCATTGGGCAAAGGACATAGGAGATATCGAGGATCATCGACTTCGAGCTGAGTTCTATAACATCCAGCGCAAACTTGCCCAAATCATCATGAAGGAGGTCGTCGGAAAAACAGGGATGTTCTACGGAGAAGGACAAATGTCGCGGGAAGACGTCCGAATGTGGATAGCCTCTCAGCGTCTCGACCTGAAGCCTTTCACTAGGCTTGGGGACTATCTCCCTGACTTGGATGGATGGAACGACATGTTGGAGTGATTTTCGATATATGACAATGTGTCCGTTTAGTCCATACTTTCTGTATGACAAAATTTTGAGTTATGCATGGTGAAACTTTATTTGTGATGTAATTAAACCATCCCCCTCCTCGATTAGCGAAAATCACTCTAGTTAGGGCATTTTGGGGTACGATGAACTTTGTTATTTATGCTTATGATATGTTGTTTTTATTTTTGCCAAGTCTGTCTCTTTCTGTTGCTCAACTATATATGTTGCATATCATCGACTCATGTGAAGATGCAGGTGCATAGATCATAGATGGCGAAGAAGTGCTATGCCAGGAGTATATATACGACAAGTGGCCGGAGTGTCAGGCCCTTCCGGTTTCCGAGCGACAGGCAGTAGTTAGTTTAGAGGTTCACGCTAATGCGAAAGAGGGATACGAACTCATGTTCTCAAAGTGATAGCTCTTCTTGCGTATATCATTGTTTAGATGGATGACGATGTATTTGCATATCATTCGAGACTTGTATCGCTATTTTCGAGATGATGACGAGAGACCACTTTGTGTTGGATGATGATTATGATGATGACATGATTTGATGAGACTAATTGTATGTATATGCTATGATTACATTTGTATGTGTATGATATGCTAAAGATTATTTTATAAAGCCTATTCAAATACAAAACAAATACAAAACAAATATGCGGGAAAAAAACTAATAAATAAACTAGTAGTAGCGAGGGGGGAAATTTAGCAGTAGCGCCGCATTGTCAGTAGCACGTCCCAGCAAACAGCGCTACAGATAATATTAGTAGCGCCCTTTCCCAAAGAGTGCTACAGCTATTCATGTATAGCAGTAGCGTGGGACAACCGGCGCTACTGCTATACGTTAGCTGTAGCGCCTTATTAGTAGCACTGGTGCCCGCGCTACTGAGAGGCCCAAAACCCTCGCTGCTGGTAGGCTTTTCCCTAGTAGTGTGATGGCATTTTCGTTGATTCACTGAGTGCATGATATACCTTGAATGGCAACCTTGCTAGGCTTGTCTCCGTTGCATACTCCATTGATACTTGCACTGTTCATGACTCTACCCTTGCTTAGAGTTGTGTTGGTGGGTTGTAGAAATATGCTATAGTAAATGGCTATGCAAAGTGGGTCAGGGTTATGCATGGAAAGAAACAAGTGTGGTTTGACATACTTGCAAACAGCCCAGTGGGTGCCACTAATGCCCCTGGGAGATGATGACGAACTAGGTCACTACTTGGTGGAGAGGTAGTGTATTGAGGCTCGATAAAAGTGTTGTTTACAGAGACGGATTAGATTTAAGATTTGTCGACTGTCCCAACCTTACATGCGCAACCACTCTACCCTTGTATGGGAAAGGGCATTATTGATTACCTAGGCCGATACTAGCTTGGAGCACGCATTACTAGTGACACGGGAGAGTTGGTGCTCTCTCTCGGGACGGGGTCGTGCCAGGTAGGGCGGCCATGACTATTTTCACAGGGCACCGGATACACCGTTGTGTCCCCTCTCGGATGTTACGATCTCGAGTGAGTCTCATATGATGTACATCGTGAGGATATGGAACAACAAGTGGACTCCTTGTTAGTGTCATCTAGGGAAAGATAGTGATCGGGTGCTTACCCCGGGTACTTGAAGTACCGCGGGTCGTGGATGACACGAAAGTTCCCTGGATCTTGTGGGTAAGGTGTGCAACTCTGCAGAGTGTAAAACTATTCAAATAGCCGTGTCCATGGTCAAGGACAGTTGGGTGCTGCTGCTTAGACTACGTCCATATGTTTTTGACAAACAACACTATTTGGTAAAAATATTGACGTGATTCGTGAGGAAGTCACGATGAGCTTGAGCATGAGTTGTTCATAACTCTCTCTCGATGTTGATGTCTGTAACCTCCTGATACTTGTTGCAGACGCATTCATATTCTTGATAAATGTTGATCATGCTTGCATGAGAAAAATTGCTTTCTGCAAAAATGCCAAAATTAGCAGTAGTGCCTTGCATAATTATTCTGTTATCACCCTTGGGTTGCTTGCGAGTACATTCAAAGTACTCATTGGCTTGCCACTGGTTATTTTATTGGCCACGCATGAAAGAACAAGACATAATGAAGAATACTTCAGCGACGAACGTGCGAGCTAGGACGCTTCCCAGTCAGAATGCCTGTAGGGTTAAGGCAGATGACATGGGTCCAAGTTGTTATTGAAGATTTCCGCTGCGATGATACACTCAAGACTTGACCATAATGGTCCTACTTGTGTAAAACGGTATGTATGGATGTAAGACTCTTGTTATTCAGCTTCTGTGTGTTCAGTGAGCATTGATCTCTGGGATCACAGTACACGTGCATTCGGTGATCACGACTTATGAGTCGGGGTCCCCACAGGTTGGTATCAGAGCCATCCTGACTGTAGGAAGCCTTAGTTAGCATGGTCGTTAGATAGGGTAAAATTATTTCATCTCATTGCATCATTTCATCTCATTGCATCATTTTCATTTGAGCTCATCTTGATGCCCGAAATGCTGTTGGAAGAGGGCTATGTGCTGAATTTGGCAGATATGTTTCAGCAAATAGCTTTTTGTCATTTTTTGCCATGTTTAATGTGTGCATGATATGATCGTGAGCTCGACATGTGTTTTGTTATATGCCATGCCATCCTTATAGAGGTGCTTGCCATGTATTTTTGTGACATTTGTGGTGACTAGCACAAGCTTGCAAATTAGCGTAATCGGTAATGCCGATTTCAGGGACTTAGAATTTCACCAAGTTCTTGTTCTGTTTTTGTCGTTATGCCATATGTTCATGTTGTTTCCTAGTGATCCGTGCCTCTTTTGAGGCTAATCAGTAAGAATGTTTTGTTAACATTGTGGTGCTCTATCCATCCATGTCTTTGTTTGCATTTATGGAGCACCCTAGCTTGAGTCAATCGAGCTCTACTTTTTCTATAAAATGATCTTGGCAGATTGTTGACATGTTTAGCGATTTTGCCGAGGATGTTGCTATTGATCCGTGCATGCTATGATGTTGTTCTTTCCATGTCTAGCTTCTATGCTATGTATTCTTGATGGGTGTATGCTTAGTTTGTCATGCCATGCTCTGTAGTGAGTGCATAGAGCTCGTAAACATGCCTACTCGTTAACTGATTTGCAGGCTCCAGTTTTTCACCAGTCTGAATCTGTTTATGTTTTTGCCATGTTCACATGCTTGCAATTGTATTTTCTGATCCCTTTTGGCTCAAGGTCACTAAGGGACTTTTGTTAAGTGCTTTGAGTAGCTTTATGTCATACCTTGCTTTGCCATGTTAAGTTCCTATAGCATGTAATTTTCATGCTCTAAAGTGTGCTTCCTGATGATAAATTCCAGATTTGTGTTAATTTCACAAAGTCTGAAACCTGTTATCATTTGCACTTTTGCCATGCTTGTTTGAACCTATTAATGGATGAACTAGCCATAGAACAGTGTTCATATTTTGTCAAGAATCATGAGTGGATCCCTGCCATGTATTTTGTTGTCATGTTTGAGTGCTGTAGCATATTTATCTTGATGCATTTAGTTGGTCACTTGCTGTTTATCGTAGACCGGTGCCATATTTGTTTTGCTTGCCATTTCCAAACCGTGCATCCGATTCCGGTGATCTTCATATCAATTTCAACCGAAATCACCTCAACTTTCCAGTGGCACTCTTGGATTTCCAAGTTGAGGCCAGGTTCAATCATTCCTTGTCAAATCTTGCATATGCATCAAATATCGCATCCCGCATATCATACCATGTTTGCATCATGTTGCTTGAGCATTGCACGTGGTTGATTGTATTCCGTTTGCTTGCTGTTCTTGTTTGGGTAGAGCTGGGAGACGAGTTCGTGAACGAGGAGCCCATTGAGTTCGCTTACGAGGATCAAGTCAACTCTAACAACTTTGCAGGCAAGATGATCATACCCTCGAAATCACTTCTATCTTTGCTTGCTAGATGCTCGCTCTTTTGCTATGCCTATGCTAAGATGCCTACCACTTGCTTATCATGCCTCCCAAATTGCCATGTCAAACCTCTAACCCACCATGTCCTAGCGAACCATTGATTGGCTATGTTACCGCTTTGCTCAGCCCCTCTTATAGCGTTGCTAGTTGCAGGTGAAGATTGGAGATCGTTCCTTGTTGGAACATTGTTTATTGTTGGGATATCACAATATTATCTTGTTTATCTTAATGCATCTATATACTTGGCAAAGGGTGGAAGGCTCGGCCTTTTGCCTAGTGTTTTGTTCCACTCTTGCCGCCCTAGTTTCCATCATATCGGTGTTATGTTCCTGGATTTTGCGTTCCTTATGCGGTTGGGTTATAATGGGAACCCCTTGATAGTTCGTTTTGACTAAAACTCTTCTAGCAATGCCCAAACTTGGTTTTACCATTTGCCACCTAGCCTCTTTTTCCCTTGGGTTTCCGGAGCCCGAGAGTCATCTTTATTTAAACCCCCCGGGCTAGTGCTCCTCTGAGTGTTGGTCCAAATAGAGCCACTTGCAGCGCCACCTCGGGGAAACTTGAGGGTTGGTTTTAGTTGTACGTAGTGTTCATCTGAGTGTGCCCTGAGAACGAGATATGTGCAGCTCCTATCGGGATTTGTCGGCACATTCGGGCGGTGTTGCTGGACTTGTTTTACCATTGTCGAGGATGTCTTGTAACCGGGATGTCGAGTCTGATCGTAATGTCTCGGGAGAAGGAATATCCTTCGTTGATCGTGAGAGCTTGTGATGGGCTAAGTTGGGACTCCCTTGCAGGGATTTGAACTTTCGAAAGCCGTGCCAGCGGTTATGGGCAGATGGGAATTTGTTAATGTCCGGTTGTAGATAACATGAAACTTAACTTAATTAAAATGAATCAACCACGTGTGTAACCGTGATGGTCTCTTCTTGGCAGAGTCCGGGAAGTGAACACGATGTTGGAGTAATGCTTGATGTAGGTTGTTCTAGGATCACTTCTTGATCATAGTTGTTCGACCGTGCTTTTGCCTTCTCTTCTCGCTCTCTTTTGCGAACAGGTTAGCCACCATATATGCTAGTCGCTTGCTGCAGCTCCATATCATACCTTGCCTTACCTATAAGCTTAAATAGTCTTGATCGCGAGGGTGTGAGATTGCTGAGTCCCCATGACTCACAGTTTACTTCCAAAGCCAGATGCAGGGACTGATGATACCGCTCCAGACGATGCGCTTGAGCTCAAGTGGGAGTTCGACGAAGACTCTCGTCGTTACTATGTGTCTTTCCCAGATGATCAGTAGTGGTGCCCAGTTGGGGCGATTGGGGACTTTGTCGCATGTGGGGGTTGATCTTTATTTTGGTACCATAGTCGGACCATGAGTGTATTGGATGATTGTAATGTTATTCATGTATTTGTGTGACGTGGAGAGTGTAAGCCAACTATGTACCTTTTCCCCTTTTATCTATTTACATGGGTTGTTGTGAAGATTACCTTACTGGCGACATTGCTTTCAATGCGGTTATGCCTCTAAGTCGTGCTTCGACACGTAGGAGATATAGCCACATCGAGGGCGTTACAAGTTGGTAATCAGAGCCTTCCCCGACCTTAGGAGCCCCCTGCTTGATCGAATTGTTGGCGTTGTTGAGTCTAGAAAAATGTTTTGAGTCATTTAGGAATTATATATCAGAGAGTTTAGGAATTCTTTTTACTCCCCAGTCCCTTCATCGCTCTGGTAAGGCATCCTGACGTAGAGTTTTGACTCTTCTCTTCTCAAATTTCACTAAAAAAATTTTAGGATCACGCGGGTATCTTGGAATCGTCCCGATTGATTTGTGACGAGAACATTGTTCTTGGTGCCTCCTGTCATTTAGGGGTTGTGGCAGTGTCCCGGGGAGTTGAGCTCCGAGGTGTTGTCATCACAATTTTATCGTTGAGATTCTGGAATACCTGAGTTTCGCTGACATCGAAAATCTCTTTTATGCAGTTGTTGGTGAGATAACCTCGACGCCACCCAGTACTGGGGCGGGAGTTCGGGAGTATTTCCATAACTCGTATAACGGATGCTTTTCGAAGGTTGAGGTAAATGATTTCCGAAGGTTTCTCGGTTATGTGTTGAAGGATGGATACAGCTGGATGTAGGATTTGCTAGATTTGGGTGAGATATTATGCTTCCCCTGTATCCCCAACACCTGATTACATAACCGGAAAGGTTCGGGAGTCTCATAGGTGGGAATTCTCATAGCTCTAGTTCTTCTTCCGCGGATATTTGGTTTGGGATTGGGTAATCCTCACCAAGTATTTGTTCTTGTTCCATACCTTGTTGTTTTATTCTTCTTCCTCAATTCTAGTGGCTTCTCAATTTATGGATATTTGACCATTTCAATTGGAATGCATTCGTTCATTTGGTTCGGGTGTGAAGACTTTATGTTGCAATTTCAACCCATTTGATTCAGCTTCGATATTTGTCTGTCAAGTTGCTAACGGATGTCAACCTCTTCAGGATGGCTCCTCCAACGCGCACGACTCCGAATCCTGATCCGCCACCACCACCTCCACCTCCGGAGGCATGGCAAGCTATGATGGCCGCTACCAATGCAAACACGCAGCTGATCATGCAACTTCTTCAAGAGCGCAACCAAGGGAACCAGGGCCATGGCAACAATCAGAATCAGTTCGCTACACTCAACCAGTTCCTTGCTAACCAGCCAAAGACCTTTAGCAATTGTGTTGAGGCAACAAACGCTGATGATTGGCTCATGGACATATGCAAGCATTTCGAGTGCAGTAACGTCAGGCCTGAGGACTTTGTCAAGTTCGCCTCCTTCCAACTCAAAGACCAAGCTGCAGAATGGTTTCAGCAGTACAAAGATTCCAGAGGAGGCCGTGTGATTACCTGGGATGAATTCCGTCAAGACTTCAACGCTCATCATATTCCTCAGAGTGTGGTTCAAAGCAAGCGTGAGGAATTCTGCAACCTAAAGCAAGGCACTATGTCTGTTTACGAGTGCAAACCCTTGTGCCCGTGGAGGGGGGTGGCTTATATAGAGTGCGCCAGGACCCCGGCCAGCCCACGTCATAGAGGGTTTAAGGTACATTGAAGAGAGAACATTACTGGTAACATACGCACTAAAGTGCTATAAATGATAATTAAGCCTATAAGTAAATGCTTGACCATTGCTCATGCAGAGTGGCTTTAGCTCTTCTGTCCGTCGAGTGACTTCTGTGATGGTCGAGTGACATTGATTCTACCGAGTGGAATGTCTCTGGTCGAGTGGATGATGGTACCCTTTGGATGATCCTGGCTTTAGGGTGCTGTCCTAGGGGAGGATGTCTAGGTCAGGTCTATGACCCTACCCTAGGTATGTAGCTTCATCACGGCCAAGGCCAGAAGGTGACCCTTCGGCCACCCGAAGTCCGGAGTATTCGGCTCCTAAGGAGAGCAACAAAAAGAGTCTGGGATTATCCAGTGCTCAACCAGATGCACTGATGGGTCTTTTGGAGCAAGCGGCTATCTCGGAGGCGCATCGTACTTTAATGGGTACGGTGGCTGAAAGGATTTCATCCGCCAAAAGTGGGTTGCATGAGGCTTTTACGAGCCTGCTAAGAGGCTTTGATGTACGCAAAGAAATAAATAATTTTTTTGATGATACCGCACACGCTAGGTGTGCTCTATACAGATAGTAGCCCCTGAGACTCTGGTTGCTGTCCAGAGGCGGCAAACAGAGGATCATAGTCCCAGGTAATGATCGCTCTGCTTTCATGTGTAGGCGGCTGAGGGTCCGGTGGCTGGCCGGACCGCTGAGTTTGCCGGGCTAAGGCGGCAACTTGACGCGGCAGATGCCGACATCGTGCTTGTGAACAAGCGGCTTGACGAGGCACAGGGTATGTATTTTCGGGTGGTCAACAAATATTAAGAGGAGCATGATGCTAGTATCCATAACATGCTGTGACTGCAGATGGAGCTGCAGCCATGGAGGCCCTTCGCGCGGAACTTGCCCGAGCCAAGGAACAAGCAAGGAGAAGTGATGCGGCCGCCCTAAAGGCGGCCGAAGATTTAAGAGCCAAACAGGCTACTCGTCGCCTGAGTGAAGATAAAATAGACAAGATGGTTGTTGAGCTGAAAGATGCCATCGGCCGATATGAGCTTCTTGAAAAGGAAAGCCAAGTGAAAGCGGCTGACCTGAAGAAAGCCATGGAAGCCGCCAAGGAAACCCGCTCTGAAATCAGAGCGACGAAGGAGGAGCTCCATCAAGACGGAGATATCACGGCTAGGAAGCCCTTTTTTGTTGCAGTCGAAGTTCGGAGATCCGAAATATGCCCCTCTGGATCAATTATGGAGTGTTGCAGATGCATATTCGGACTTAGCAATGAGTGCTGTTGATGCGACCGAGTTTTTCAAAGATCAGAAAGATCATGAAGTGGAGAGGTTGTTCTAGTCACAGTTCAGCGCTTCAACGCATCCGCTGCTGTTGAATGAACAAATGGCCGAGTGGGCCGAACTCCATAGGTTGTCCAGACTTGCCATGAGATCTGTTGTGGATCATCTTTGGCCGAAGGGGCCAAGGCGGAATAGTTATTTTGGTTTAGTGCAACGGTTCCTTGGTGCTGTGCCGCATATCGACGCTGTAAAGAGGTCGGCGTGCATAGAGAGGGTGCGCGGATGTCTCTTGCCCGTGTTAAGACATACTGGGCAAAGATGGAGACCACCTCTATTGCGACCCGGGATCCGGCCGTAGGCCAGGTCTCGGCTAAGCACTATTTTGAAGAAGTCCTGGAAGGCGCTCGTGTAATAGAGTCTCAGTGCTCGAAGAGTATCATGTCCGAGTGACATGTATCCCAATTGTAAAAACAATGCTATTTGGATTATAAAGGCTGTGTTTATACTTTTGCCTGAAAGTATTATTATGCCTCCTGTGCGGCCGTTTATGTATTTATATTACCTGAAAGTTTGCAGTCGTCGGCTTCAGCCCCCACGCATATAATGCGGGGGTGTTCGAAAAAGCGCCTGTTCACACTTGACCCAACGTCTTGGTCCATTAAGGAGGTGATAGCGCGGCGAACAAGGCAATCAGACTATATAGCTTTAACACTTTCACTTAGCCATAGGAGTTTGACAGTGGGGCTACTATATAGCCCTTGGTACTTCTGCGCTCATCCGAACATGGTGCGCGTACATACATGACTGGGAAACCGGTCCTTTGTTAATGCGGAGGAATCACTAAGATTCCACTGAGTCATCGAGTGGTTGACCAGTCTCGCGCTTTATCATGATACTCAGTTTTCAGCTTTCTCTACTGAGGTGCTCATCCAGATGAACCAGGGCACAATCGCAGTAGTTCTCCCAGTGCCACCTTAGCCGATAGAGCGGAACGTAAGGTAGCAAAACACGGGCGCCGGGCAAACCCAACTATTGACCAAAGACATGATTCGGAGCAGATGCATATAAGGCCAAACTCGCGACGCCGAACACTCGCTAAGGTGTTCGGACTTTGCATCATATACCAGGCTGAGAAACACCCTCGATTATGAGCCCTTAATTTCCAGGTACTTACATTAGTCTGACGTGACGAAATGTCAATAACGCCAGCATCCCTTTCGGCTGTGTTGAGTATCCGGAGGGAGTGAAGCAACAAGAGACAGTAAAAAAGGTTTACACAGGGTCTTAATCTAAAAAGAAACCTTTGAGCGGGGCCCTGCTGCACGTCTGCGCCTGTGTCTCCATTGTGCCGTATCCTGGAAGGGTGTAGTACGATGATCATCTGTAAAAGAGAAAAACCCAGGTGAAAGTCTTCGTGCGAAAAATTAGTTATTCTTAATGAACCATTAAAATGCAATTTTGAAATAGGGTCAGGCCGAACTGTAGCCCTTTTTACGTGCGGGAAGCCGCTAGCACCACCTATGGGGGTATATCTATCGACCCAATCTCAGGTTTATTTGGGCTGTTACAGCTAGTGGTGCGCCGGACTCGTCTAACCGTGTCCGCGGTCTTGACGACTGATCATATCTTCTGGTTGGAGAGGCCGTTCAGATTGGCTGCTAAAGCCACCACATATTCCTCCCTACATGAGGAACTCTCTGTATTTCCGCTAACTGTGATGATGCCATGTGGACCGGGCATCTTAAGCTTAAGATAAGCGTAATGCGCTACTGCGTTGAAACGAGCAAAGGCCGTTCTTCCGAGTGATGCGTGATAGCCGCTTCGGAATGGAGCGATGTCGAAGGTTAATTCTTCGCTTCGGAAGTTGTCGGGAGAACCGAATACAACCTGTAAAACTAGAGAGCCTGTGCAGCGGGCCTCTAGGCCTGGTATTACTCCTTTAAAGTTGTATTGCTTTGGCTGATTCTTGTCGGGTCTATCCCCATTTTGTGGATGGTGTCCTGATACATCAGATTAAGACTACTACCGCCGTCCATAAGGACTCGGGTGAGGTGGTATCCATCAATTATTGGCTCTAGCACCAAGGCAGCCGATCCTCCGTGCCGGATACTAGTTGGGTGATCCCTGCGATCAAAAGTGATCAGGCAGGCCGACCAAAGGTTGAATTTGGGGGTGACGGTCTCCATAGCGTATATGTCTCGTGGTGCACGCTGGCACCTCCTTTTCGTTATGTGAGTTGCGTAAATCATGTTCACTGTTTTGACTTCTGGTGGGAATTTTTTCTGTCCCCTGGTGTTCGGCCGACGAGGCTCATCCTCGTCTTCGCTTGGTGTCTCCCTCCCCTTGTGTTCAGCATTTAGCTTGCCAGCCTTCTTGAAGACCCAGCATGCTCTGTTGGTGTGATTTGCAGGTTTGTGGGAGGTGCCATGAATCTGACATAATCTGTCTAGAATCTTGTTTAGGCTGGACGGTCCATCTCTGCTACATTTAAATGGCTTTTTCCGTTGACCGGGTCAAGAGCCCCTGAATCCGGCGTTTACCGCCGTGTTGTCTGGGCTGTCTTTGTTGTTTCAGCGCTTGCTTTTATTGCATCGCGGTTTCCCGTTGCCATCCCTGACTTCGAATGTGCCTGGGTTGTTGGTGCCGCTACGGGCTAGCCAACTATCTTCGCCCGCGCAAAAGCGGGTCATAAGGCTTGTTAGGGCTGTCATTGTCCTCAGTTTTTCCTGGCCGAGGTGTCTGGCAAGCCATTCGTCCCGGACACTATGCTTGAAAGCCGCTAAGGCTTCGGCATCCATGCAGTCAACGATTTGATTCTTCTTCGTGAGAAATATGTTCCAAAGCTTTCGGGCTGACTCTCCGGGCTATTGAATTATGTGACTTAGATCGTCTGCGTCCGAAGGTCGGACGTAGGTCCCTTGAAAATTGGCCCTAAAAGCATCATCAAGCTCTTCCCAGCTTCCAATTGAGTTTTCGGGGAGGCTTTTCAGCCAGTGCCGAGCTGGTCCTTTCAACTTGAGGGGTAGTTATTTGATGGCGTGGAGATCATCTCCACGAGCCATGTCGATGTGGAGGATAAAGTCCTTATCCAGACCCCAGAGTCTGTCGTTCCGTCGTATGCCTCTATGTTCACGGGTTTGAATCCCTTTGGAAATTCATGGTCCAACACCTCATCTGTGAAGCATAGGGGGTGCGCAGCACCCCTGTATTTTGATGTGTCATGGCATTCTTCGGATGGTTGTAGCGTTTGGTTTTGATTCCGAGCTGTTATTCGGTCAGTATAGTCATTTGGGCGGCCATGATTCTGTGCCGGAGCGCGGTTCCTAGATCCGTAGATGGACCTGGCCATACCACCTTTTTTGTTCAGGTCTTCATGTAAATCGTGTGCTGATTTGTGTGCGACGTTGTTAGCCGCCCTTTCGCGGCCATGGGGTGGTCTCTCCGGCTGACCAGCCGTTGTATTTTTCAGCTGAATGAGCTCTAAAGCCTCGTCGTCGAATTCAGGCAGCAGCTTGCGCTTTGGATAGTTCTTTGCTTCAGTGTTAAGCACTTTGTTCCATCTATTGTTGAGCATATTCTACGCGGCCTTAAGCCTTTGCTTCTGCTTCTTCAGGCTCCTCGCGGTGGCGATAAGCCTTCTATGGAGGTTCTCTTGTTCCAAGTGCCTTTCCGGGATGATGTGTGCATCGTCGTCCGGACTGTTCTCCTCTCCGGAGATAGGTTGATGAGCTTTACCCTCAGCGTCACCGTGATTGGACAGCTGCTCTGTACCATGTTCGCCGTCCACTGCCTTATCCTGCTCCATCGCTAGGTCTGATACGTCCATTTTGCATCATGCTTTTATATCGATATTTATTGCATTATGGGCTGTTATTACACATTATGTCACAATACTTATGCCTATTCTCTCTTATTTTACAAGGTTTACATAAAGAGGGAGAATGCCGGCAGCTGGGATTCTGGGATGGAAAAGGAGCAAATATTAGAGACCTATTTTGCATAGCTCCAAAAGTCCTGAAACTTCACGGAAGACGTTTTCAGAATATATAAAAAATACTTAGCGGAAGAAATTCACCAGGGGGGCCACACCCTGCCCACGAGGGTGGGGGGCGCGCCCTACCCCCCTGGGCGCGCCCCCAACCTCGTGGGCCCCCTGGTGGCCCTCCGGTGGCCATCTTCTGCTATATGAAGTCTTTCGATGGGAAAAAAAATCATAGGCCTTCTTCTCGGACGAAACTCCGCCTCCACGAGGCGGAACCTTGGCGGAACCAATCTAGGGCTCTAGTGGAGCTGTTATGCCGGGGAAACTTCCCTCCCGGAGGGGGAAATCATCGCCATCATCATCACCAACGCTCCTCTCATCAGGAGAGGAAAATCTCCATCAACATCTTCATCAGCACCATCCCCTATCAAACCCTAGTTCATCTCTTGTATCCAATTCTTGTCTCCAAGTCCGGGATTGGTGCTAGTAGGTTGCTAGTAGTGTTAATTACTCCTTTTAGTTGATGCTAGTTGGTTTAATTGGTGGAAGATCATATGTTCAGATCCGACATGCATATTAATACCCCTTTGATTATGAACATGTTTATGCTTTGTGAGTAGTTACTTTTATTCCTGAGGACATGGGAGAAGTCTTGCTATAAGTAGTCATGTGAATTTGGTATTCGTTCGATATTTTGATGAGATGTATGTTGTCTCTCCTCTAGTGGTGTTATGTGAACGTCAACTACATGACACTTCACCATTGTTTGGGCTTAGAGGAAGGCACTAGGGAGTAATAAGTAGATGATGGGTTGCTGGAGTGACAGAAGTTTAAACCCTAGTTTATGCGTTGCTTCATAAGGGGCTGATTTGGATCCACATGTTTCATGCTATGGTTAGGTTTATCTTAATACTTTTGTTGTAGTTGCGGATGCTTGCAATAGAGGTTAATCATAAGTGGGATGCTTGTCCAAGTAAGGGCAGTATCCAAGCACTAGTCCACCCACATACCAAATTATAAAAGTACCGAACGTGAATCATATGAGCGTGATGAAAACTAGCTTGATGATATTCCCATGTGTCCTCGGGAGCGCTTTTCTCTATATAAGAGTTTGTCCAGGCTTGTCCTTTGCTACAAAAAGGATTGGGCCACCTTGCTGCACTTTATTTACTTTTGTTACTTGTTGCTCGTTAAAAATTATCCTATCACAAAACTATATGTTACCACTTATTTCAGTACTTGCAGAGAATACCTTGTCGGAAACCGCTTATCATTTCCTTCTGCTCCTCGTTGGGTTCGACACTCTTACTTATTGAAAGGACTAGGATAGATCCCCTATAATTGTGGGTCATCAAGATTCTTTTCTAGCGCCCTTGCCAGGGAGTGAAGCGCCTTTGGTAGGTGGAATTTGGTAAGGAAAATTTATATAGTGTTCTGAAATTACTGTCACTTGTTATTATGGAAAGTAATCCTCTGAGGGGCTTGTTCGGGGTATCTTCACCCCAACCAGTAGAGCAAAGAGTTGCTCCTCAACCTACTCAACCTACTGAAAATGAAAATGAAAATGAAAATGTCTGCTTTGAAATTCCTTCGGGTATGATAGAAAAACTGCTAGCTAATCCCTTTTTAGGAGATGGAACAAAACATCCTAATGAGCATCTAATATATGTCGATGAAGTTTGTGGATTATTTAAGCTTGCAGGTGTACCTAGAGATGTTGTTAAGAAGAAGGTCTTCCCTTTATCTTTGAAGGGTGATGCATCGACATGGTATAGGCTATGTGATGATATGGGGTCTTGGAATTACAAACGATTGAAATTGGAATTTCATCAGAAGTTTTATCCTATGCATCTTGTTCATCGTGATCACAATTATATATATAATTTTTGGCCTCGCGAAGGAGAAAGCATTGCTCAAGCTTGGGGGAGGCTTAAATCAATGATATATTCATGCCCCAATCATGAGCTCTCAAGAGAAATGATTATTCAAAATTTTTATGCTCGGCTTTCTGATAGCAATCACACCATGCTTGATACTTCTTGTGCTGGCTGTTTTATGATGAAGACTATTGAATTCAAATGGGATTTATTGGAAAGAATTAAACGCAACTCTGAAGATTGGGACCTCAACAAAGGTAAGGAGTTAGGTATGACACCTAGTTTTGATTGTGTTAAATATTTTATGGATACCGATATTTTCCGTAAATTTAGCACTAAATATGACTTGACTCTGAGATAGTAGCTTCTTTTTGTGAATCTTTTGCTACTTATGTTGATCTCCCCAAGGAGAAGTGGTTTAAATTTCATCCTCCCATAGAAGTAAAAGTAGTTGCACCTATTAAAGTTGAAGAAAAGATTGTCACTTATATGATCCTATTGTTCCTACTGCGTATGTTGAGAAACCACCTTTCCCTGTTAGGATAAATGATCATGCTAAAGCTTAAACTGTGGTTCGTAAAAGCAATATTAAAACATATACACCTCCTGAGCAAGTTAAAGTTGAACCTAATATTGCTATTGTTAAAGATCTCTTGTCTGATAATATTGATGGGCATGTTATTTATTTCTGTGATGGAACTGCTAGAATTGCTAAACCTTGTGCTAAAGATAAACCTAGACCTGTGGTAGGCATGCCTGTTATTTCTGTTAAAATAGGAGATCATTGTTATCATGGCTTATGTGATGTGGGTGCTAGTGCTAGCGCAATACCTCATTCCTTATACAAAGAAATTATGCATGAGATTGCACCTGTTGAAATAGAAGATACTGATGTCACAATTAAACTTGCCAATAGAGATACTATTTCACCAATGGGAATTGTTAGAGATGTTGAAGTCTTGTCTAGGAAAACTAAATATCCTGCTGATTTTCTTGTTCTTGGTTCCCCACAAGATAGCTTTTGTCCCATTATATTCGGTAGACCCATCTTAAACACTGTTAATGCTACCATAGATTGCAAAAGGGATGTTGTTACTATCGGTTTAGATGATATGACTCATGAATTTAATTTTTCTAAATTTAGTAGACAACACCGTGAAGAATAATTACCTAGTAAGGATGAAACTATTGGTCTTGCTTCTATTGCCGTACCTCCTAGTGATCCTTTAGAACATTATTTGCTAGACCATGAAAATGACATGTTTATGAATGAAAGAAGGGAAATAGATGAAGTATTCTTTAAACAGGAACCTATTTTGAATTTTTTTTTGCATGTTGAAATCCTAGGGGATCCTCCTCCACCCAAGGGTGATCCCGTGTTTGAGCTTAAACCGTTACCTGATACTCTTAAATATGCTTATCTTGATGAGAAAAAGATATATCCTGTTATTATTAGTGCTAACCTTTTAGAGCATCAGGAAGAAAGATTATTTAAAATTTTGAAGAAGCACTATGCTGCTATTGGGTATACTCTTCATGATCCTAAGGGCATTAGTCCCACTCTATGTCAACATAAAATAAATTTGGAAGAAGATGCTAAACCAGTTTATGATCATCAACAACAGCTGAATCCTAAAATTGAAGAAGTGGTAAGAAAGGAAACATTAAAGCTCCTTGAGGCAGGTATAATCTATCCCATTGTTTATAGTCAGTGGGTAAGTCCTGTCCATTGTGTCCCTAAGAAGGGAGGTATTACTGTTGTTCCTAATGATAAAGATGAATTGATCCCTCAAAGAATTATTACAAGTTATAGGATGGTAATTGATTTCCGCAAATTGAATAAGGCAACTAAAAAGGATCATTACCCCTTACCTTTTATCGATCAAATGCTAGAAAGTTTATCCAAACAGACACATTTTTGCTTTCTAGATGGTTATTCTGGCTTCTCTCAAATACCCATGTCAGCTAAAGATCAATCAAAGACTACTTTTACATGCCCTTTTGGTACTTTTGCTTATAGACGTATGCCTTTTAGTTTATGTAATGCACCTGCTACCTTTCAAAGATGCATGATGGCTATATTCTCTGACTTTTATGAAAAGATTTGTGAGGTTTTCATGGATGATTTCTCCGTCTATGGATCTTCTTTTGATGATTGCTTGAGCAACCTTGATTGAGTTTTGCAGAGATGTGAAGAAACTAATCTTGTCTTGAATTGGGAAAGTGCCACTTTATGGTTAATGAAGGTATTGTCTCGGGGCACAAAGTTTCTGAAAGCGGTATTGAAGTTGATAAAGCCAAGGTTGATGCTATTGAAAAGATGCCATGTCCCAAGGACATCAAAGGTATAATAAGTTTCCTTGGTCATGCCAGATTTTATAGGAGGTTCATTAAGGACTTCTCAAAAATTTCTCGGCCTCTGAATAATTTACTACAAAAAGATATACCATTTGTTTTTGATGATGATTGTGTAGAAGCATTTGAAATACTTAAGAAAACATTGATCTATATACCTATTGTTCAGCCACCTGATTGGAATTTACCCTTTTAAATTATGTGTGATGCTAGTGATTATGCTCTAGGTGTTGTTTTAGGACAAAGAGTTGATAAGAAATTAAATGTTATTCAATATGCCAGTAAAACCCTAGAAAATGCTCAAAGAAATTATGCTACTACTGAAAAAGAATTCTTAGCAGTTGTATTTGCTTGTGATAAGTTCAGACCACATATTATTGATTCTAAAGTAACTATTCACACTGATCATGCTGCTATTAAATATCTCATGGAAAATAAAGATGCTAAACCTAGACTTATTAGATGGGTTCTCTTGCTACAAGAATTTGACTTACATATTGTTGATAGAAAGGGAGCTGAGAACCCCATTGCAGACAACTTGTCTAGGTTAGAAAATGTGCTTGATGACCCACTTCCTATTGATGATAGCTTTCCTGATGAGCAATTAAATGTCATAAATGCTTCTCATACTGCTCCATGGTATGCTGATTATGCTAATTACATTGTTGCTAAGTTTATAC
Source organism: Triticum aestivum (assembly GCF_018294505.1). Taxonomy (NCBI): domain Eukaryota; kingdom Viridiplantae; phylum Streptophyta; class Magnoliopsida; order Poales; family Poaceae; genus Triticum; species Triticum aestivum. The sequence goes on along the minus strand of NC_057809.1, from coordinate 71,282,713 downwards.
CACCTAGTTTCACATACCAGCAAAATAAAAAGTTCTTCTATGATTTGAGGCATTACTTTTGGGATGATCCACATCTTTATAAAGAAGGAGTAGATGGTGTTATTAGACGTTGTGTACCTAAGAATGAACAGGAACAGATTCTACACAAGTGTCACTCCGTAGCTTATGGAGGACACCATGCAGTAGATAGAACTGCACATAAGGTATTGCAATCTGGTTTTATTGGCCCACTCTCTTCAAGGATGCCCGTAAGTTTTTCTTATCTTGTGATGAATGTCAATGAATTGGTAATATTAGTAGACATCAAGAAATCCCTATGAACTATTCACTCGTTATTGAACCATTTGATGTTTGGGACTTTGATTATATGGGACCCTCTCCTTCCTCTAATGGATATACACATATTTTAGTTGCTGTTGATTACGTTACTAAGTGGGTAGAAGCTATTCCAACTAGTAGTGCTGATCATAACACTTCTATTAAAATGCTTCAAGAAGTCTTTCCAAGATTTGGAGTCCCTAGATATTTAATGACTGATGGTGGTTCACATTTTATTCATGGTGCTTTCCGTAAAAATGCTTGCTAAATATGATGTTAATCATAGAATTGCATCTCCTTATCACCCACAGTCTAGTGGTCAAGTAGAATTGAGTAATAGAGAGCTCAAATTAATTTTGCAAAAGACTGCTAATAGATCTAGAAAAAATTGGTCCAAGAAACTTGATGATGCATTATGGGCCTATAGAATTGCATATAAAAATCCTATGGGTATGTCTCCGTATAAAATGGTTTATGGAAAAGCATGTCACTTACCTCTCGAACTAGAACACAAAGCATATTGGGCTACTAAAGAACTCAATATGATTTCAAACTTGCCGGTGAGAAGAGATTATTTCGTATTAGCTCACTTGATGAATGGAGAACCCAAGCCTATGAAAATGCCAAGTTGTTTAAAGAAAAAGTTAAAAGATGACATGACAAAAGGATACAAAAGCGTGAGTTTAATGTAGGTGATTATGTATTGCTATACAACTCTTGTTTAAGATTTTTTGCAGGCAAACTTCTCTCTAAATGGGAAGGTCCTTACGTTATTGAGGAGGTCTATAGTTCTGGTGCCATAAAAATCAACAACTTCGAAGGCACAAATCCGAAGGTGGTTAACGGTCAAAGAATCAAACATTATATCTCAGGTAATCCCATAAATGTTGAAACCAATATTATTGAAACCGTAACCCCGAAGGGATACATAAGGGACACTTTCCGGAACATTTCAGACTCCGAAAAGGAATAGGTATGTGGTACGGTAAGTAAACCGACTCCAAAACAGTTTTAAGGCAATATTTCTCCATTTTGGAATATTTATAAAAATAGAAAAATAAGTAGCAGTCCGGGAAGGACACGAGGGCTCCACGATGGTGGAGGGCGCGCCCTACCCTACTGGGCGCGCCCCCTAACTCGTGGGCACCTCATGTGCTCTCCAGACTCCGTTTTCGTATACGACACGTGTTTTGGTCGGTAAAAATTCATTATATAATCTCTCGGAGGTTCTGACTCCCATATCACGCAAAAATCTCCTGTTTTCGTTTCGAGTTGTTTTTCTGACAGATCCAGGTCATCATGTCGTCTTCAAGCGCCCCCAAGGACCAATTCTTCAAGAAGGTCATCAACCCCTACCTCGCAGAAGTGCTGCAACACGCTCAAACCATTGAGATGCGTGAGGGGTTGTTGCACATCCGTGATGTTGAGGGACCAAGGAAGACCGGAAGCACAGAGGCAAGGCTCGAGGCATTGGAGCAAGAAGTTTTCAAGTGTCAGGAGATGGTGGAGCATGGACTCGATTCCAATCACATCATGATCACGGAGTTCACCAACAACCACAAGCTGGATGTCAAGGACATTGGGGAGGCGATCTTCAAGCTTCATGAGACAAACGAGCACCTCCAATCCCAGATCTATAACCTGCAAAATCAAAACTGTGAGTATGAATATAGATTCAAGAGGATGAGTTTGGCTGCAGATTTGAGGTTCCAGGAGACTCGGTCATCCTTCTATGATGGTGAGCCTATGCCTTGGAAGAAGGACGACAAGCCTACACCATCAACAAAATCACCACCGTCTCCACCAACAAAGAATACTTGAGTATCTGGTATGGGCACCCCCCTTGGCAACTGCCAAGCTTGGGGGAGTGCCCTAGTATCGTATCACCATCACTTTTATCTTTACCGTTTTTCTCAGTTTGATCCTTTTGGTAATATCTTGATCTAGTAGAATAAAAGTTCTTAGTATGATCTAGTCATGAGTTTTGCTTTATAATTCTTCTATGTAATCGAGTCTGTGAGCTATATAATAAAGATTAGTGTTGAGTCAAGGGCTTGATTCTTTTGCCATGATCTTAAGTGAATAAAAGAAAAAGAGAAAGAAATAAAAAGAAACAAAGAGATCATATGGATTTCATGGAGAGTAATGAGCTCACATAGAAAAAGTATGATGAATAAAATTTGTTGAGGGTTGACAAACATAGTTTTGGTCATCGTTGCAATTAATAGGAAGTAATAAAGAAAGAGAGGTCTTCACATATAGATATACTATCTTGGACATCTTTTATGATTGTGAGCACTCATTAAAATATGACATGCTAAAGAGTTGACATTGGACAAGGAAGACAATGTAATGGGTTATGTTTTCTTACATCTGAGATAAATTATCATGGACCATCCAACATGGTTGAGCTTGCCTTTCCCCCTCGTGCCAAGTAGAGATACTACTTGTGCTTCCAAATACCCTTAAACCAGTTTTGCCATCAGAGTCCACTATACCTACCTATGGATTGAGTAAGATCCTCTAAGTAAGTTGTCATCGGTGCAAGCAATAAATATTGCTCTCTAAATATGTATGACTTATTAGTGTGGGATAAATAAGCTTTATACGATCGTGTGATATGGAAGAAATAAAAGCGACAGACTGCATAATAAAGGTCCATATTACAAGTGGCAATATAAAGTGACGTTCTTTCACATTAATATTTTGTGCATCCAACTATAAAAGTGCATGACAACCTTTGCTTCCCTCTGCGAAGGGCCTATCTTTTACTTTTATCTCCTACCCTGCATAAGAGTCATGGTGAACTTCACCCTTCCTTTTTACATTTTATCCTTTGGCAAGCATAGTATGTTGGAAAGATCCTGGTATATATGGCTAATTGGATGTGAGTTTTCATGAACTATTACTGTTGACATTACCCTTGAGGTAAAACGTTGGGAGGCAAAACTATAAGCCCCTATCTTTCTCTGTGTCCAATAAAACTCCATACCCATAAGTATTGCATGAGTGTCAACAATTGTGAAAGATTATATGATAGTTGAGTATGTGGACTTGTTGAAAAGCTCTTATATATTGACTCTTTCCTATGTTATGATAAATTGCAATTGCTCCAATGACTGAGATTATAGTTTGTTAGTTGTGAATGAAGTTTAGGATTCATACCTGAAATTGTGATTGAATTATTACTCTAGCATAAGAAATCATATGGCAAGAATTATATAAGTTGCTGTTCTAAGAATGATCATGATGCCTTCATGTCTGTATTTTATTTTTATCGACACCTCTATCTCTAAACATGTGGACATATTTTCGATTTTGGCCTTTTGCTTGAGGACAAGCAAGGTCTAAGCTTGGGGGAGTTGATATGCCCATTTTGCATCATGCTTTTATATTGATATTTATTGCATTATGGGCCGTTATTACACATTATGTCACAATACTTATGCCTATTCTCTCTTATTTTACAAGGTTAACATAAAGAGGGAGAATGCCGACAGCTGGGATTCTGGGCTGGAAAAGGAGCAAATATTAGAGACCTATTCTGCACAGCTCCAAAAGTCCTGGAACTTCACGGAAGACGTTTTCAGAATATATAAAAAATACTCAGCAGAAGAAATTCACTAGGGGGCCACACCCTGCCCACAAGGGTGGGGGGCGCGCCCTACCCCCCTGGGCGCGCTCCCCTACCTCGTGGGCCCCCTGGTGGCCATCTTCTCCTATATGAAGTCTTTCGATGGAAAAAAATCATAAGCCTTCTACTCGGACGAAATTCCGCCGCCATGAGGCGGAACCTTGGCGGAACCAATCTAGGGCTCTGGCGGAGCTGTTCTGCCGGGGAAACTTCCCTCCCGGAGGGGGAAATCATCGCCATCGTCATCACCAACGCTCCTCTCATCAGGAGAGGGCAATCTCCATCAACATCTTCATCAGCACCATCCCCTCTCAAAACCCTAGTTCATCTCTTGTATCCAATTCTTGTCTCCAAGTCCGGGATTGGTGCTAGTAGGTTGCTAGTAGTGTTAATTACTCCTTGTAGTTGATGCTAGTTGGTTTAATTGGTGGAAGATCATATGTTCAGATCCTATATGCATATTAATACCCCTCTGATTGTGAACATGTTTATGCTTTGTGAGTAGTTACTTTTGTTCCTGAGGACATGTGAGAAGTCTTGCTATTAGTAGTCATGTGAATTTGGTATTCATTCGATATTTTGATGAGATGTATGTTGTCTCTCCTCTAGTGGTGTTGTGTGAACGTCGACTACATGACACTTCACCATTGTTTGGGCCTAGAGGAAGGAGCTGGGGAGTAATAAGTAGATGATGGGTTGCTAGAGTGACAGAAGCTTAAACCCTAGTTTATGCGTTGCTTCATAAGGGGCTAATTTGGATCCACGTGTTTGATGCTATGGTTGGGTTTACCTTAATACTTTTCTTGTAGTTGCAGATGCTTGCAATAGAGGTTAATCATAAGTGGGATGCTTGTCCAAGTAAGGGCAGTACCCAAGCACCGGTCCACCCACATACCAAATTATCAAAGTACCGAACGCGAATCATATGAGCGTGATGAAAACTAGCTTGACGATATTCCCATGTTTCCTCGGGAGCGCTTTTCTCTATATAAGAGTTTGTACAGGCTTGTCCTTTGATACAAAAAGGATTGGGCCACCTTGCTGCACTTTATTTACTTTTGTTACTTGTTGCTCGTTACAAATTATCCTATCACAAAACTATATGTTACCACTTATTTCAGTACTTGCAGAGAATACCTTGCTGGAAACCGCTTATCATTTCCTTCTGCTCCTCATTGGGTCCGACACTCTTACTTATCGAAAGGACTACAATAGATCCCCTATACTTGTGGGTCATCAGGGTCCATGTGGTCGTCATTTCCTTTGGAGTCGACCGGAGTATTATTCTTTCTTGCGCTGTTATCGATGTTTTTGCTGAGGCGGGATTTGGAGCGGCGTCTACGTCATCGCTTTGGTTGCTTCTCGAGGGCACTATCCTTCGCTGCATCCTTCTGTTCCTCGTTGTTGTTTTCTTCGAGGGTGTCCACCGTGTATATATCTTATGATGAGGTGGCTGTCCAGCGCCCTGTGGGCGGTGGTTCCTGTTCTTCTCCTGCATCGTCGTCCATACCGTCGATGTCTTCGGAGTCGAAATCAAGCAAGCCAGTTATGTCATTAATAGTGGCTATTAAGTGGGTGGTGGGTGGGGAACGAATTCTTTTGTCGTCCGCTTCCCACTCGAGCCAGACATAGTTCGGCCGGGGGTATCCTGACAAGGAGAGAGACCTTAATGAATTTAGCACATCACCCAAGGGCGAGTGCTGAAGAATATCCATGTAGGTAAACTCCATGATCGGTGCCCAATCAGATTGGACAGGCACGGACGCAGGCGGTTCAGAGCCTGGGGCCGGGGACGAATCCAAGGGTCCGGTAACACAGGTCTCATAGGAGGTGAAGTCAGTATTCGGCTCTATCGCCGCTGAGTGTGCGGCTTCCGTGGCGGGGTCCAACCACCCGTCCTCGGACGACACGATCTGCTCCGGATTGAGGGCTGGAGTAGCCACATGTGTGATCTCCCGAACACTGTCCGATGGCAGAGCTAAGTCATGCTCGTCATGACTGTGCGACACACCTGACACGGGCTCGAATCCGTCGAAGATCAAGTCTCCGCGGATGTCGGCAGTATAGTTCAAGCTTCCAAACCTGACCTGATGGCCAGGGGCGTAGCTCTCGATCTGCTCCAGATGGCCCAACGAGTTGGCCCACAGTATGAAGCCACCAAATACGAATATCTATCCTGGGAGAAAAACCTCACCCTGGATCGCATCGTTGCCGATGATCGAAGGAGCCATCAAGCCTTTATCATGACGACACAGTGGAACTCTCAGTGAAAGCACCAATGTCGGTGTCAAAACCGGCGGATCTGTGGTAGGGGACCCCGAACTGTGCATCTAAGGCTGATGGTAACAGGAGGCGGGGGACACAATGTTTACCCAGGTTCGGGCCCTCACGATGGAGGTAATACCCTACTTCCAGCTTGATTAATCTTGATGATATGAGTATTACAAGAGTTGATCTACCACGAGACCGTAGAGGCTAAACCCTAGAAGCTAGCCTATGATTATGATTGTTGTTGTCCTATGGACTAAACCCTCCGGTTTATATAGACACCGGAGGGGCCTAGGGTTACACAGAGTCGGTTATAAGGGAGGAGATCTACATATCCGAATTGCCAAGCTTGCCTTCCACGCAAAGGAGAGTCCCACCCGGACACGGGACGAAGTCTTCAATCTTGTATCTTCATAGTCCAACAGTCCGGCCAAAGTATATAGTCCGGCTGTCCGAGGACCCCCTAATCCAGGACTCCCTCAGGGGGTCCCTAGACTTTCCTGCCTGCGGCCCACGGCATGGCTCTGCGAGCAGGCCCGTACGGCCCATCTTCATCAACAAGACATTCAAGACCCTCGCGAGGGGCCAAGCCTCACGAGGCAGACGACACAAGGCCTCCTCAGGAGCGTCCTCACCAGGCTGGCTCACAAGGGGCAGAGAGTTCAAGGCCAGGCAAACCTCGTGAGGTTCTAGTGACGCGAGCCATGATGACCAAGGACAGGCGGGCGCCAGTGCGTGCAATGTCCTTGTTTCCTCTTCGGTGCTAAGGAAGCAGGCGCAGACGCGGAGTACCGAGGCGTCAAGCAAAGGTTTCCATATCAGTGCAACAAGACCAAGACTAGAAGGATGGCAAGACGGAGGTCACCGTGGAGCCCAAGACGGCTTCACCACCAAAGCCTTTGGTAGGCAAAGACTGCCTTTTGTCAGGATAAGATGTACTAGCTGTCCCTTTCAAATTGGCCGTTGTTGGCTCCCTTCCCGCTCAATATTCGGGGAGAGGACCAGGGCCACTATAAATAGGACTAGCCACCACCATAGCTAGGGGGTCAGAACGGGAGAGACCAGAACAACCACAAGTTGGCCAAGCACAAGAACACCTCTCCTCAGGAGGCTATTCTTCCCCCTATACTGTTCATCCTCAGCCTGAGAGGCAATCCACAACCACCACCACACTAGAGTAGGGTATTACACCACAACGGTGGCATGAACTAGTATAAATCTTGTGTCCTTTGTGTTGCGAGTTCGTCGAGTTAGTTCGTAAGATCTTAGCCGAGCTAGGACGTGGATCGGTAGGGTGGAGATCTTCGTGCGCACCCCAGAGTTTGAACCTTAAGGGTTTTGCCAGAACCCGTGATCTGACATTTGGCGCGCCAGGTAGGGGTGCGCCGATGCTCCCCTCCCGTCAACCAATCCGCTCATTGATCCTTCGGTGCCCCGCGGCTCCGATGTCAGGCGACTCGATGACCAACGTCGACCGCTGGGTAGCTTGGCCAGCCCGGACGACGCTACCATCCTAGGAAGACCACAACCCCGCGTCTTAGGCAGCACACGCACCGCCAAACACCGCGGGGCGTGGGCGGTGCGGTCACTCACCCTTTGCTCTTACTCCACGACAGACGCGAGCTACTGCAAGGGCAGCAAGCCACGCCGCGGCGACGACGCTGCACACCAGGAGGGAGTAGGCGAACATGCGGGCCCCGCTCATGGTGGCACGAGAGCTGCCGCGCAGTGCTGACAGATGAAGAGCGGCCGGGATGCACTGCTGGAACGCGCCGCCGAGCTACTGGACGTGGCGGCCACGAGAGCACCGCCCTTCCGCTACCAGCTCACACCCCAGGCAGCGGCAGGATCCCACGACGGTCCTCGCCGCGCCCGCGTACCCCCAAGTGCGCCCGGGGGCTTTGTCGACATCAGCACGATCCACGGCAGAGGGCGCCCCTCGCACCCGCACCACCTTAGATGGGCGCGGGCATGAGCGTCACCACACAGGGCCCTGGTGAGGCGCTACCCCACCATCCTCAAGACGGCGTCCTTAGCCAGGCGACATTGAGCGTGGGGCGCTACGGCAAGGCCTTCGGAGCAAGGGCCTTGGAGGCCTACGTGCCCCGTGATGTCTACTACACAACCTTCTTCTTGTAGACGATGTTGGGCCTCCAAGTGCAGAGATTTGTAGGACATTAGAAAATTTCCCTCAAGTGGATGACCTAAGGTTTATCAATCCGTAGGAGGCGTAGGATGAAGATGGTCTCTCTCAAACAACCTGGCAACCAAATAACAAAGAGTCTCTTGTGTCCCCAACACACCCAATACAATGGTAAATTGTATAGCTGCACTAGTTCGGCGAATAGATGGTAATACAAGTGGTATATGGATGGTAGATAATGTTTTTGCAATCTGAAAATATGAAAACAGCAAGGTAACTAATGGTAAAAGTGAGCACAACCGGGATTGCAATGCGTTGAAACAACGCCTAGGGTTCATACTTTCACTAGTGCAAGTCCTCTCAACAATAATAAGATAATTGGATCACATAACTATCCCTCAACATGCAACAAAGAGTCACTCCAAAGTCACTAATAGTGGAGAACAAACGAAGAGATTATGGTAGGGTACGAAACCACCTCAAAGTTATCCTTTCTGATCGATCTATTCAAGAGTCCGTAGTAAAATAACATGAAGCTATTCTTTCCATTCAATATATCATAGAGTTTGTACTAGAATAACACCTTAAATCATAAATCAACCAAAACCCTAATGTCACCTAGATACTCCAATGTCACCTCAAGTATCCGTGGGTATGATTATACGATATGCATCACACAATCTCAGATTCATCTATTCAAACCAACACAAAGTACTTCAAAGAGTGCCCCAAAGTTTCTACCGGAGAGTCAAGACGAAAACGTGTGCCAACCCCTATGCATAGGTTCATGGGTGGAACCCACAAGTTGATCACCAAAACATACATCAAGTGGATCAATAGAATACCCCATTGTCAAAACGGGTATCCCACGCAAGACATACATCAAGTGTTCTCAAATCCTTAAAGACTCAATCCTATAAGATAACTTCAAAGGGAAAACTCAATCCATTACAAGAGAGTAGAGGGGGAGAAACATCATAAGATCCAACTATAATAGCAAAGCTCGCGATACATCAAGATCGTACCACCTCAAGAACACTAGAGAGAGAGAGATCAAACACATAGCTACTGGTACATACCCTCAACCCTGAGGGAGAACTACTCCCTCCTCATCATGGAGAGCATCGGGATGATGAAGATGGCCACCGGAGAGGGATTACCTCTCCGGCAGGGTGCCGGAACAGGGTCCCGATTGGTTTTTGGTGGCTACAGAGGCTTGCGGAGGCGGAACTCCCGATCTATTCTGCTCCCCAAAGTTTTTAGGGAATATGGGTATATATAGGAGGAAGAAGTACGTTGGTGGATCTCCGAGCTATCCACGAGGAAGGGGGCGCGCTTGGGGGGGGGGGGGGTGCGCCCCCACCCCCGTGGGTAGCCCGGGACTCTTCTGGTCCATCTCCAATACTCCGTGGGCTTCTTCTGGTCCAAAAATAAGTTCCATGAAGTTTCAGGTCAATTAGACTCCGTTTGATTTCCTTTTCTGCAATACTTAAAAACAAGGAAAAAAAAACAGAAGCTGCATTGGGCTCTAGGTTAATAGGTTAGTCCCAAAAATCATATAAAATAGCATATTAATGCATATAAAACATCCAAGGTTGATAATATAATAGCATGGAACAATCAAAAATTATAGATACGTTGGAGACGTATCAAGCATCCCCAAGCTTAATTCCTGCTTGTCCTCGAGTAGGTAAATGATAAAAATAGAATTTTTGATGTGGAATGCTACCTAAATATTTATCAATGTAATTTTATTTATTGTGGCAAGAATATTCAGATCCATAAGATTCAAGACAAAAGTTTAATATTGACATAAAAATAATAATACTTCAAGCATACTAACTAAGCAATTATGTCTTCTCAAAATAACATGGAAAAAGAATGTTCATCCCTACAAAATCATATAGTTTGGTCATGCTCCATTTTCGTCACACAAGAATGCTCTCATCATGCACAACCCCGATGACAAGCCAAGCAATTGTTTCACACTTTAGTAATCTTAAACTTTTTTCAACTTTCACGCAATACATGAGCGTGAGCCATGGATATAGCACTGTGGGTGGAATATAATATGACGATAGGGGTTATGTGGAGAAGATAAAAAAGGAAAAAGTCTCACATCGACGTGGCTAATCAATGGGCTAGGGGGATTACCATCAATTGATGTCAATGCAAGGAGTAGGGATTGCCATGCAACGGATGCACTAGAGCTATAAATGTATGAAAGCTCAACAAAAGAAACTAAGTGGGTGTGCATCCAACTTGCTTGCTCACGAAGACCTATGGCATTTGAGGAGGCCCATTGTTGGAATATACAAGCCAAGTTCTATAATGAAGAATTCCCACTAGTATATGAATGTGACAAATCAAGAGACTCTCTATCATGAAGATCATGGTGCTACTTTGAAGCACAAGTGTGGAAAAGGATAGTAGCATTGCCCCTTTTTATTTTCTTTTTTTGGGCCTCCCTTTTTTATTTGGCCTTTATCTCTTTTTTATTTTTTATTTGGGACAATGCTGTATTAATGATGATCATCACACTTCTATTTATTTACAACTCAAGGATTACAACTCGATACTAGAACAAGACATGACTCTATATGAATGCCTCCGGCGGTGTACCGGGGTGGGCAATGAATCAAGAGTGACATGTATGATAAATTATGCATGGTGGCTTTGCCACAAATACGATGTCAACTACATGATCATGCAAGGCAATATGACAATGATGAAGTGTTTCATAATAAACGGAACGGTGGAAAGTTGCATGGCAATATATCTCGGAATGGCTATGGAAATGCCATAATAGGTAGGTATGGTGGCTGTTTTGAGGAAGATATAAGGAGGTTTATGTGTGATAGAGCATATCATATCATGGGGTTTGGATGCACCGGCGAAGTTTGCACCAACTCTCTAGGTGAGAAAGGGCAATGCACGGTACCGAAGAGGCTAGCAATGATGGAAGGGTGAGAGTGCGTATAATCCATGGACTCAACATTAGTCATAAAGAACTCACATACTTATTGCAAATATCTACAAGTCATCAAAAACCAAGCATTACGCACATCCTCCGAGGGGGATAGGTTGGTAGGAAAAGACCATCGCTCGTCCTCGACCGCCACTCATAAGGAAGACAATCAAATAACACCTCATGTTTCAAATTTGTTACACAACGTTTACCATACGTGCATGCTACGGGACTTGCAAACTTCAACACAAGTATTTCTCAAATTCACAACTACTCAACTAGCACAACTTTAATATCACTATCTCCATATCTCAAAACAATCATCAAGTATCAAACTTCTGTTAGTATTCAATGCACTTATATGAAAGTTTTTATGATACCCATCTTGGATGCCCATCATATTAGGACTAGTTTCATCACCAAAGAAAACTACCATGCTGTTCTAAAGACTCCCAAAATAATATAAGTGATGCACGAGAGTTCATCTATTTCTATAAAATAAAACCACCACCATGCTCTAAAATGATATAAGTGAAGCACTAGAGCAAATGATAAACTACTCCAAAAGATATAAGTGAAGCTCAATGAGTAGTCGAATAATAATGCAACTATGTGAAGACTCTCTAACATTTAATAATTTCAGATCTTGGTATTTTATTCAAACAACAAGAAAAACAAAATAAAATAAAATGACACTCCAAGCAAAACACATATCATGTGGTGAATAAAAATATAGCTCCAAGTAAAGTTACCGATAGACGAAGACGAAAGAGGGGATGCCATCTGGGGCATCCCCAAGCTTAGGCTCTTGGTTGTCCTTGAATATTACCTTGGGGTGCCTTGGGAATCCCAAAGCTTAGGCTCTTTCCACTCCTTATTCCATAGTCCATCGAATCTTTACCCAAAACTTGAAAACTTCACAACACAAAACTTAACAGAAAACTCATAAGCTCTGTTAGCGAAAGAAAACAAAACACCACTTCAAGGTACTGTAATGAACTCATTATTTATTTATATTGGTATTAAACCTACTGTATTCCAACTTCTCTATGGTTTATAAACTCTTTTACTAGCCATAGATTCATCAAAATAAGCAAACAACACATGAAAAACAGAATCTGTCAAAAACAGAACAGTCTATAGTAATCTGTAACTAACGCAAAATTATGGAACCCCAAAAATTCTAAAATAAAATTATGGACTTGAGTAATCTATATATTAATCATATGCAAAAAGTATTAACTAAATATCACTTTCCAAATAAAAATGGTAGCAATTCTCGTGAGCGCTAAAGTTTCTGTTTTAATAGAGGATGATCGCAAAGACTTTCCCCAAGTCTTCCCAAAGGTTCTACTTGGCACAAACACTAATTAAGACATAAAACTACATATAAACAGAGGCTAGATGAATTATTTATTACTAAACAGGAGCAAAAATCAAGGAACAAAAATAAAATTGGGTTGCCTCCCAACAAGCGCTATCGTTTAATGCCCCTAGCTAGGCATGATGATTTCAATGATGCTCACATAAAGGATAAGTATTGAAACATAAAGAGAGCATCATGAAGAATATGACTAGCACATTTAAGTCTAAAACACTTCCTATTCATAGGGATTTTGTGAGCAAACAACTTGTGGGAACAAGAATCAACTTGCATAGGAAAGCAAAACAAGCATAACTTCAAGATTTTAAGCATGTAGAGAGGAAACTTGATATTATTGCAATTCCTACAAGCATATATTCCTCCCTCATAATAATTTTCAGTAGAATAATGAATGAATTCAACAATATAACCATCAGACAAATCATTCTTTTCATGATCTACAGGCATAGAAAATTTACTACTCTCCACATAAGCAAAATTCTTCTCATTCGGAATAGTGGGAGTATCATAAGGGACTTGAATACTATAAATTGTTTCCACATTAAAAGAGTAATGTTCAAAAAAGGGGTAATCAGAATCATGACAAGTTTTATAAATATAATCATCACTACTTTTTATAGCATATGTATCATCACAATAATCATCATAAGTAGCAACTTTGTTCTCATCATAATCAATTGAAACCTCTTTCAAGATAGTGGAATCATTAGTTAATAAAGTCATGACCTTTCCAAATCCACTTTCATAATTATCAAAATAAGATTCAACATCCTCCAAAATAGTGGGATCATTACTTCCTAAAGTTGACACTCTTCCAAACCCACTTTCATCAATATAATCACCATAAATAGGAGGCATGATTTCATCATAATAAATTTGCTCATTAAAACTTGGGGGACAAAAAATATCATCTTCATAAAACATAGCTTCCCCAAGCTTGTGGCTTTTCATATCATTAGAATCATGGATATTCAAGGAATTCATATTAACAACATTGCAATCATGCTCATCATTTAAATATTTCGTGCCGAACATTTTAATGCATTCTTCTTCTAACACTTTGGCACAATTTTCCTTTCCATCATTCTCATGAAAATATTAAAAAGATGAAGCGTATGAGACAAACTCAATTCCATTTTTTGGTTGTTTTCTTTTATAAACTAAACTAGTGCTAAAGCAAGAAACAAAAGGATTCGATTGCAAGATCTAAAGATATACCTTCAAGCGCTAACCTCCCCGGCAACGGCGCCAGAAAAGAGCTTGATGTCTACTACACAACTTTCTTCTTGTAGACGTTGTTGGGCCTCCAAGTGCAGAGGTTTGTAGGACAGTAGCAAATTTCCCTCAAGTGGATGACCTAAGGTTTATCAATCCGTAGGAGGTGTAGGATGAAGATGGTCTCTCTCAAACAACCCTGCAACCAAATAACAAAGAGTCTCTTGTGTCCCCAACACACCCAATACAATGGTAAATTGTATAGGTCACTAGTTTGGCGAAGAGATGGTGATACAAGTGGTATATGGATGGTAGATAAAGGTTTTTGTAATCTGAAAATATAAAAAAGCAAGGTAACTAATGGTAAAAGTGAGCACAAATGGTATTGCATTGCGTTGAAACAAGGCCTAGGGTTCATACTTTCACTAGTGCAAGTCCTCTCAACAATAATAACATAATTGGATCACATAACTATCCCTCAACATGCAACAAAGAGTCACTCCAAAGTCACTAATAGCGGAGAACAAACGAAGAGATTATGGTAGGGTATGAAACCACCTCAAAGTTACCCTTTCTGATCGATCTATTCAAGAGTCCGTAGTAAAATAACATGAAGCTATTCTTTCCGTTCAATCTATCAAAGAGTTCGTACTAGAATAACACCTTAAGACACAAATCAACCAAAACCCTAATGTCACCTAGATACTCCAATGTCACCTCAAGTATCCATGGGTATGCTTATACGATATGCATCACACAATCTCAGATTCATCTATTCAAACCAACACAAAGTACTTCAAAGAGTGCCCCATAGTTTCTACCGGAGAGTCAAGATGAAAACGTGTGCCAACCCCTATGCATAGGTTCATGGGCGGAACCCGCAAGTTGATCACCAAAACATACATCAAGTGGATCAATAGAATACCCCATTGTCACCACGGGTATCCCATGCAAGACATACATCAAGTGTTCTCAAATCCTTAAAGACTCAATCCGATAAGATAACTTCAAAGGGAAAACTCAATCCATTACCAGAGAGTAGAGGGGGAGAAACATCATAAGATCCAACTATAATAGCAAAGCTCGCGATACATCAAGATCGTACCACCTCAAGAACACTAGAGAGAGAGAGATCAAACACATAGCTACTGGTACATACCCTCAACCCTGAGGGAGAACTACTCCCTCCTCATCATGGAGAGCATCGGGATGATGAAGATGGCCACCGGAGAGGGATTACCTCTCCGGCAGGGTGCCGGAACAGGGTCCCGATTGGTTTTTGGTGGCTACAGAGGCTTGCGGCGGCGGAACTCCCGATCTATTCTGCTCCCCGAAGTTTTTAGGGTATATGGGTATATATAGGAGGAAGAAGTACGCCGATGGATCTCCGGGCTGTCCACGAGGCAGGGGGGTGTGCCCAGGGGGGTGGGCGCGCCGCCCACCCTCGTGGGCAGCCCGGGACTCTTCCGGTCCATCTCCAAAACTCCGTGGGCTTCTTCTGGTCCAAAAATTAGTTCCGTGAAGTTTCAGGTCAATTGGACTCCGTTTCATTTTCCTTTTCTGCAATACTTAAAAACAAGGAAAAAAACAAAAACTGGCACTGAGCTCCAGGTTAATAGGTTAGTCCCAAAAATCATATAAAATAGCATATTAATGCATATAAAACATGCAGGGTTGAGAATATAATAGCATGGAACAATCAAAAATTATAGATACATTGGAGACGTATCACCCCGCATGATGAACCAGGAGTACGCGCCAGAAGATGACCCCGGCTCGTTCCTCAAGCCGGTCTGGGAAGAAGAGGCGCTAGGAGCTGAGGCCTTCCAGGAGCCGCCTGAGAGCCCCGCCAACCGTGCCGTCAACAACAGCTATAGGGTACCACTAATCTCCTAGGGGCAGGCTTACGCTAACCATGAATCACAAGTGAGCCAGGTCACAACATCCGACGACAGTTCCGTCGCGGTGGTATCCGTCTCGCCAGAAGAGGCTCACTGAGGGCTGCGTGGGAGGGGCTAGGAGCAAGGCCCCTCCCCACGTCGCACGGAGCAAGGCAACACCCGGAGGTAGGCCCTCTGCTGGGGTGGCACCGGCGATCCTTCCCCCGGCAGAGGACCCGTGGTCGCCGAGGGCACCGCTGGCGTCCGCTCTGCCCTTGTTGGGTCATCCTGGTTTCCGGTTGTCCCGGCGGTGGTAGGGGGTGGCGCAAGGCGGGGCCCTCGTCAGGCGATATGAAGTAAGGCTAACGCCTGTGAAGATCACTGCCCGTGACACTCTCATGTAATAATGAGTGGGGCTGTACACGCCCCGGAGTCTCAGGAGCGCCGCCCTTGGGCCTCGGGGGCTCCCTCCCACGCCCAGTGGCAGCACTTAGCTCCGCGCCGGTGAGAAGACGTCGAAGACTAGACTAGGCTCCGGACGCGGCCATTTGCTTTGGATCTCTTTTCTATAACCCTGCCTTCTGGATTTGCATTTAAGTTGAAGTTAAATTTTCATTTGATGTGTGCGGGGGGATGCCTTTTCTCGTTCGAGCTATTTCTCGCAGTCTGGTTCTTGCCTTATTTCGGAGTTAGCGCTTGTTGCTCCCCCCTCGCGAGTGGGGCTCGGTATGAAGCACACGAGCCATGCACGTGTCGTGCCACGGCTGGTGCTAGCTTATCACGCGGCCCCCTCGGGAGTGTCGACGAATTCCTCAGGAGCTTCCCAGAAACCCACAATCTCTTGAGCCAGTTTTGGGCTTGTCCAGGCTAAGGTAAACCACAACGGCAACCTTCCCCAACATACGTGAGTTCGTGAAGACGCATATTCAATTCAACCTAAAGGGGTAGAGGAAGTAGTATATTTACATGAGGGGATCCCCCTCCCAAAATGCTCTTACAACCTCTGGGGCCGCGCCCGAGCTTCTACGTGCAGGGCAAACATGTGAGAAGCACGGAATCAACCGGACAGGTCGCTCGCCACGCCCCAGGATCGCCCTCGGACGCGTCACTGGCATCGGTGCCGTCATCATTCGCATTACCATCACCTCCCTGGGCGCCTCCATTGCCATCATTAACCACGATGCCTTCGTCCACCGCAACTACCACCCCGTCATCATCAGAAGTGAAGGCCCTGACCAGTGCATCCATGCTGTCTTCAACCCATCACGCCAGGTCGCCCCGGATGGCTTCAGGTACGGGAGCAATGGCGGCGTCAAAATCGAAGTTGGGATCGGCATTCTGGAGATGGCTGAAGATGCGGGAGGACGCGTGCCCGAGCAGGCTGCGACCCCTCTCTTCAACAAGCTGGCGAGCCCTCTCGAAACGGTTCTGCAGGCGCGTCACCACATCGGCGAAGGAGCGGAGGTGGCTGGCGTAGTCATTTGCATGGGGATGAGGAGCATTCTCATCACAGATATGGCCCAGGGCAGTGTTGGCCCTATTCCTGAGGTCCTCGAGCATGGGGGCATGCACACACTCCAACGTTCGCCGCTGAAGCACTTCATCCTTGTTCTACCGCGCGACGGACTCGGCGTCGGCGACCCGCTGCCGAAGAGAGAGCAGCTCAGCGCGGGTGGAAGCCAGCACAACCTACACCGAGGCCAGGGCGGCTGCGACACCCTCCTCGCGCCGCTCCACCTCGATCAACCTGGACTAGATGGCAGCAGTCCTACCAGCGGCCCCGGCTTCCACGAGCTTCAGCTTCAGGTCGTGCCTGCACTCGAGATCTGCGCGAGCCTCGGCCACCCAGCGGTCGACCTCCTCCTGGGCCCTGGCCTCACGCGCGCTGATGTCATCCTCCTCCTGAGCAACCTGGCGCTCCCTCGTCTCCAGCCGTTCGAGTTCGAGGCTGCACTCCACGGCCTCCAGCGCCAGCGCCTCCTCGCGCTTCCGGATCTCTTCCTCCTCGGCGGGCGTCATCCTAAACGACGCAAGGGCAGCCCTGTGCACCTCCACCTGCTGATCCAAGACGGCACTCCAGGCTTGGAGCTCCCACGCGCGCTTCTCCGCGGCCTCATGACGGCGGTTAGCTTCTCGAGCCTCTTCTAGAGCTTGAGAGCAGGCCTCACGGGAGGCTACGAGGGAAGCCTCGGCCTTCGCATTATCGAGCTTGCGCTGGTGGCGCCCGAGGTTGATGGCCACCTTCAGCTTATGCCGCTCCTCCACCAGCCAAAGACCTTCGGCCTCGAGGCGCGCGTCCACATCCACGAGTTATTCACCAAGCCGGTTCACTGCGCCCATCGCCTCCTGAAAGAGCTCGTGGCGAACGATGCTCCTTTCTCGCGCCGACCCAAGCATGCTGCTGACTTCATCCTCCACCGTGGGGACCGCAGATGGGGCCTGAAGTGGCTCGCCCCCTCTCGGCAGGGGGCTGGAGGCTGGCATCCACCCATTAGTGGGGCGGGCCTCATAAGGGGCCCGAACGAGTGAAGGCCCACTGCTTGAAGAAGACCCCAGGATTGAAGCCAACCAGCCACCATCCACGACCAGGGGAGGATCCCTTGGCACACTTGCTGTGCTCCGAGCAAGGCCGCGAAGAAAAGATGGTGAAGGCACAAGCTCAAGACAGCTTGATGACGGGCCGACTCCCACGGTTGACCCCACACCCTGGGCAGCGCATGAGCCTGCGGCGCTCGAGTTTGGCAGGGGAAACGAGGCGAGAGGGAGCTGCTTCTCAGGAGATTTCGCGGCCTTGGCAGAAGGGGCCCCAAGGAGATAATCGTCAGGAAGGAAAGCAACATGCAGAAGATCACCAAGATGAGGTACTTACTCGTCATTGGCGATATACTTCCTCCGTTTTAACGGCCCAAAGGTGCCGTTGCCGCAGCTCGGGGACCCCTTCCTCTTGGGGAGTTCTTCGAAGTCCATGCAAAGCCGTCCGAAGAGCTGGACATGGCGGCCGACACGAGGCGCAGCTAGAGAAGTGCTTGGAGGGGCAGCCTCAGAAGCGCCAAGCTGAGGGGAGCTATCCGGCTCTGCCTCGCAGTGACTTGCCGAGGCCTCAGGAGACCCGGCCTCGGGAGATGCGGGCTGCTTCGCCCCTTCAACCGCTGACCCAGGGCAAGAGTCACGAGTCCCCGAGGTCGAAGCCTCGGGAGCCCTGGGCGGCATCAGCATCTCGGCACCTTCACTATCGGCCCCCAGCGGTGCTCGTCCCCCTATGCCCACACTTGGGGCAAGCCCGACGCCAGCTTCAAGGAGAGGGACCATGATGATGGGGTTCTCACGGGGCCCCACGAGGCCAACTGGGCACAGCCCCCACTCGTTGAAGGAGGGCATCTGCTCCACGAATGTCATCTTGTTCAAGCAGCGGTACGAAAGGCAACTCCTCCTTGGCAAGTCGTCTGGCAATGGGACACCTGTCAGGACCTCAAGCACCGTTTGCCATGCCTCAAGGGGGAGCCCTAACTCCTAAAGTCTCATGTGGTCCTGGCTGCTGAGCAAGGCCCACATCGGCCGGGAGTGGCGCTGAAGCGGAGTGATTCGGCGCCGGACGAACTCCTTCACCACCATAGGCGCAGTCATGCCAAGGTCTTTGAGCCACCTCAACCTGAGCCAGATGGGGGCAAGGCGTGGATCGCCGAGCCTCCGATGGCACCAACCAGAGTTAGGAATGGTGGGCCCTGACCGAGAGGAGAGCAGGGGGCTGAGCACTCCGGCATCAACAAACACCCTCCATGTCCGAAACTCGCTCGTAGATGGTGGAAGTTCGAAGTCGATCGCATCGCCGGCCGTCGCCGCCACGGCCTAAAAGCTGAGGCATCCGGAGCTCTGCCGAGGATCAATCAGGTGCAATGAGAAGAAGTGGCGGAGAAGAGCCATGGAAGGAGCAATGCCTACCATGGCCTTGCAAACAAAGGAGTAGATGGCAAGAAGGGTCATGGATTGAGGATCAAGGTGCAGCATACGGATCGGATAATGCGCAAGCATAGCATTGAATAAGGCGGAGAAAGGAGGGACCAAGCCGGCCCAAAGGGCGTCGATGAAGAAGGGGACCTCAGTGGCCGCCCGGTCGATGCGAGTGCGAGATGCAGGCCAAGCCTTCGTCTTTCCCCATTCATTGAAGCTGGAGGTGAGCATGGGACACACCTTGCCCATAGCCTCATTGTTGAGCACCAGTAATCGGCCAACTGCGGGCTCGGCGGCCGGGGGTGCACTAGCCGAAGAGAAAGGCTTCTTCCCCTTATCCGCTTGCGTCGGCGCCATGGAGATGGGGCGAGTAGAGCTAAGGTCAGATTGTAAAGAGGAGCAGAGTCCGGGGGGAAGCAGAGGAATTGGAGGAGAATGGCGTAAGCGATGGAAGAATAACCGTGTAGACCGCGGTGGTCGTCTAGCCAGGTGGGTATCAAGGCATTGTGGGGAAGCGGAGGCGCCCACGTCAATCAACCGCCACGTGTCGACCAAGGCCGCGGGCTATTGGGGCCCGCCTTTGGCTTCGCCTCGAAGCCAAGCCCGAGCGTGCCTTGGGCCCGAGGGCTACTATCGGCGTTCTGGGAACGGGGGTCCCCAGACTTGCCTGCCTATGACCCACGGCGTACCTCTGCGAGCGGGCCTGTATGACCCATCTTCATCAACAAGACATTCAAGACCCTCACGAGAGGCCAAGCCTCGCGAGGCGGACAACACAAGGCCTCCTCAGAAGTGGCCTCACCAGGCTGGCTCGCGAGGGGTGGAGGGTTCAAGGCTAGGCAAACCTCGCAAGGTTCTACTGACGTGAGCCATGACGACCAAGGCCAGGCGAGCGCCAGGAGGGCGCCAGCACGCACAGAGTCCTTGTTTCCTCTTCGGTGCTAGGGAACCAGGCGCAGGCGCGGAGTACTAAGGCGTCAAGCAAAGGTTTCCATATCAGTGCAACAAGACCAAGACCAGAAGGATGGCAAGACGGAGGTCACCATGGAGCCCAAGATGACGTCACCACCAGAGCCTTTGGCAGGCGAAGACTGCTTTTGTCAGGATAAGCTGTACTAGCTGTCCCCTTTCAAATTGGCTGTTGTTGGCTCCCTTCCCACTCAATATTTGGGGAGAGGACCAGGGCCACTATAAACAGGACTAGCCACCACCATAGCTAGGGGGTCGGAACGGGAGAGACCAGAACAACCACAAGTTGGCCAAGCACAAGAACACCTCTCCTCAGGAGGCTCTTCTTCCCCCTGTACTGTTCATCCTTAGCCCGAGAGGTAATCCACCACCACCACACTGGAGTAGGGTATTACACCACAACGGTGGCCCGAACCAGTATAAATCTTGTGTCCTTTGTGTTGCAAGTTCGTCGAGTTAGTTCGTGAGATCTTAGCCGAGCTAGGACATGGATCGATAGGGGGGAGATCTTCGTGCGCACCCCAGAGTTTGAACCTTAAGGGTTTTGCCGGAACCCGTGATCCGACAGACACGAGCAAGAACGTCCGCCGCTTGATTACTTTCTCGAGCCACATGATGGAACTCGAGCCCCTCGAACCGGGCCGACATTTTTATGACGGCATTGCGATAGGCTGCCATCTTCGAATCTTTGGCGTCGAAGTCTCCATTTATTTGAGATATTGCAAGGTTTGAGTCCCCGCATACTTCTAGGTGTTGTATGTCCATGGAGACAGCCATTCGGAGACCATGCAGTAAGGCCTCGTATTCGGCTGCATTGTTGGATTCTGTGTATGGTATTTGGAGTACGTACTGAACGACGTCTCAAGTTGGTGACATTAAAATGACACCCACCCCTAGCCCTGCCAGCATTTTGGAGCCATCGAAATACATAACCCAATTGGAATATGCGCCGTACTCTTCAGGGAGTTCGACCTCTGTCCATTCAGTGACGAAGTTAGCTAGTACTTGGGGTTTAATAGCTCGACGTGGTTTGTATGTAATATCAAATGGAAGGAGCTCAATGGCCCAATTGGCAATCCGGCCCATGCCATCGTGGTTGTTTATAATGTCATTGAGTGGTACTTCAGAAGCCACCGTGATGGAACACTCCTGGAAGTAGTGATGGAGCTTTCAGGATGCCATGAAGACTGTGTATGCTATCTTTTGATAATGGGGGTACCGGGATTTGCATGGTGTAAGGACAGTGGATACGTAGTATACGGGTTTCTGAAGTGGGAATTTGTGTCCGTCCTGTTCTCGTTCAACGACGAGCACGGCTCTCACCACCTGATGTGTTGCCGATATGTATAATAACATCGGTTCACCGATGTTTGGCGTGACCAGGATTGGGTTGCTCGCAAGAAGGGTTTTTATTTCCTCCAGTCCGGTTGTTGCCGCATCCATCCACTCGAAGTGATCGGTTCACCGTAGAAGGCGATAGAGTGGCAGCGCCTTTTCTCCCAATCTAGAGATAAAGCGTCTTAGAGCTGCCACGCAACCTTTCGAGCTTTTGGACTTGTTTAAGGTCTGTTGGCGTAGCCAATTGTGACAGAGCTCGGATTTTGGCTGGATTTTCTTCAATACCTTTGTTGGAAATGATGAAGCCCAGTAGTTTTCCAGTGAGGACGCCGAAAACGCACTTTTCAGGATTGAGCTTAATGTCATACGCGCGAAGGTTATCGAATGTGAGACGTAAATTGTCTATTAGTGTTTCGACGCGCCTAGTTTTGATGATGACATCGTCCACATAAGATTCAACTATCTTGCCGATCTGTTTTTCCAGGCATGTTTGAATCATGCATTGGTATGTGGCGCTGTCGTTCTTGAGCCCGAAGGGCATGGTGTTGACGCAGAATGGCCCATATGGGGTAATGAATGCTGTTGCAGCTTGATCGGACTCCTTCATTTTGATTTGATAATATCCGGAATATGCATCGAGGAAACACAATGAACTGTGCCCTGCGGTAGCATCAATGATTTGATCAATGTGGGGGAGGGGGAAGGGATCCTTAGGGTAAGCCTTATTGAGGTCTTTAGAATTGATGCACAACCACCAGAATTTGTCCTTCTTTGGTACCATCACCAGGTTTGCCAGCCAGTCCGGATGTTTTATTTCTCTGATGAATCTGGCCTCAATTAGCTTGGCCGCCAGCTCCTCCCCCATAGCTTGGCGTTTGGGCTCGGAAAAGTGCTGCAGTGCTTGTTTGATTGGTTTGTATCCCTTTAAGATATTAAGGCTATGTTCAGCCAGCTCACTTGGGATTCCAGGCATGTGAGAAGGGTGCCAGGCGAATATGTCCCAATTTTCGCGAAGGAAATCCCTTAGTGCGACATCGACCGTTGGGTCTAGTTGTGCTCCAATAGATGCTATCTTCTGGGGGTCCGTTGGGTGGACCTGGAATTTGACTATTTCTTCTACCGGTTTGAAGGAGGTGGATTTGGGTTGTTTGTCTAAGATCACATCGTCCCTATCCACCGCGGAGCGCAGTGCGGTTAATTCTTCGGTTGCGAGGGCTTCAGATAATGCCTCAAGGGCCAGGGATGCGGTTTTGTTTTCGGCGCGGAGTGCTATGTCCGGATCACTGACAAGAGTGATTATGCCGCTTGGTCTAGGCATTTTGAGCTTCATATACCCGTAATGAGGTATAGCTTGGAAGCGTGTAAAAGCATCCCGCCCCAACAGGGCGTGGTAGCCGCTGCTGAAAGGAGGCACTTGGAAGGTGATTTCTTCAGACCGATAATTCTCCGGCGTGCCGAATACCACGTCAAGTGTGAATTTTCCCGCACACCGGGCCTCCCTACTGGGAATGATTCCTCGGAAGGTTGTGCTGCTTTGCTTGATGCGGCTCCTATCTATTTACATTTTGTGGAGTGTATCCTAATAGATGAGGTTTAGTCCGCTGCCACCGTCCATGAGGACCTTGGTGAGTCAAAAGCCGTCCACGATGGGACTGAGGGCTAAAGTGGCTGGTGCTCGGACTGTCCTGTATTTTGGTTTGTCACTACCATTAAAGGATATAGCCGTGTAGCTCCAAGGCATTACCGTGGCAATTTGACAGACTTCGGCGAGGCCGCGAAGTGCCCTTTTGCGCTTATTGTTTGAAGCGAATGTCTCAAAGACCGTCAGTACTCTGGGGTCATCGTCTTCTGGAGGGTATTGCTCTGGGGTGTTTTTGGTAAGGATGTCCTCGCTGTTTTTCGCTACCTGCCGGAGTATCCAACATGCTCTAAGGCTGTGGGTTGGTATGGTATCCGGTGTTGTGTGTATTTTGCATGGGCCATCGAGCCATCCCTCTAGAACGGTTCCGCGCCGTGTAATGGGTTTGTAATTCTTGGCTATTGGACTGGGCGAGTCACTGGGATGCACCCTTTTCGCCTGGACCAGTGGTTGAGTTAGGACCGATGGCTCCCAACAAGCTGCCTGATCCCTCCAGGCGCTTTCCATTGTGCTGTACTCTGTACGATAGTCGCCAAGTCAGTGAAGTGTAGTATGCGGCGGCAATTAATGGCGTTGAGGATTACTTTGTTCGTGCAATTGTTGCGGAATGCTGATATTGTGTCCTCGTTGTGGAAATCTTTAACCTTGTCCTTGACAAGGAGGAATCTGGCCCAGAAGTGGTGGATTGTTTCCTTAGACGGCTTTTGTATGCTCGTGAGAGCGCTTATGTCTGGGTGGGTGGTTGGAATTGGATTTGGACCCTGACCCGATCGATGATCCCGGGTCTGAAGTTTTCCAGACTTAACAGTCCGGGCTCTGGAGTATCTTCTGGTTGCCTTTGCCCGCCACCCGATTCTATGTTCGGAAGGCAAGTCACCTCCTTTCGCGAGTGGGTATCCGGCTCTGTAGGGTTGGCAATCCGGACGTAGTCCGTCTTCAGTATAGGGGAAGGGTCGCCATCTTACTCCTCCACTACCGCTATCTGGTGGGTGATCGGTGGATATTTGATTTCTCTTTGGTCAGATTTGAGCCCTATCCGATCATAATCTGTCGCAATTCCCAGGGCAGCGATACGATCAAGGAGCTCGTTTAAAGATCAAAACTCCGCCAGATCCATCTGCTTGGAGTGTTTGGGATCGATACGAACAGGATTTTCGATGGCCCGAGAGGTCATAGTTGGCTTAACGGCCGAACGGGCGGTCATGGTAAAGCTGCCCAACCAGAGGGTTTCGCCTGGGGCCAATTCTCCTCCGGTAGTGATATTATCTTTAAGGATGAGGCGAGTCATCGATCCTGTCATCGACGGCATAGTGGAACTCTCAATGAAAGCACCAATGTCGATGTCAAAACCGGCATATCTCGGGTAGGGGTTCCCGAACTATGCGTCTAAGGTCGATGGTAACAGGAGACAGGGGACACGATGTTTACCCAGGTTCGGGCCCTCTCTATGGAGGTAATACCCTATGTCCTGCTTGATTGCTACTGATGAATACGAGTGAGGGAGTCCTGGATTAGGGGGTCTTAGGATAGCTGGACTATATCCTTTGGCCGGACTATTGGACTATGAAGATACGATATTGAAGACTTTGTCCTGTGTATGGATGGGACTCTACTTGGCCTGGAAGGCAAGCTAGGCAATACGGATATTGATATCTCCTCCTTTTTAACCGACCTTGTGTAACCCTAGCCCCTTCCGGTGTCTATATAAACCAGAGGGTTTGTAGCGCCCCGAGACCGATGTGCCAGGTGTCTTCCATTTATTCACTGTTTGTTGCCATGTCATTTGCTTGCGTGTCATGCATTTCATATCATGTCTAGGGATGGCAATGGGGACAATCCCCTATGGGGATACTTACAACACCTCATCCCCATCTATTCCCTATCATCCCATCCCCATCCCCGTTTACATGACTGGGGATAAAATTTCCCCATACCCATGCCCCACTGGGGAACGGGGCCCCATTAGGGTCCCCATCCCCATAAACAAATACTCATATACATAATATGGCACCCTATAATCAACATACATACATGGTGTTGTCCTTGTCCTGCTAATGCATATCAAGCTCGTATTGACTTCTTAGTCATGGTGGCAGCTAAGGTGAGGATGTGAGATATGTTTAAGGTTTTTTCAGAGCTTTTGTTTTGTTTTTGCAAGTTTGTTTGTGAATTTTTTAAGGTTGACCGCAGTATCATAGTTACTAACCGGGTCCCCGATGGGTATTAGGTCTGGCGAATAGGATATCGTCCCCATCCCCGTTGTACCCTATGGGGAATAAAATAGTTTGGTAAATATCCCCATGGGGATGTTTTTCGCCCATCCCCAACCCCTAATAGATGAAATCCCCACGGGTCTGGCGAGTATGGGGCCCCGTTGCCATCCCTAATCATGTCATCATGTGCATCGCATTCGCATACATGTTCGTCTCATGCATCCGAGCATTTTCCCCGTTGTCCGTTTTGCAATCCGGCGCTCCTATGTCCTCCGGTGTCATCTTTTAGCTCTTTTCATGTGCGGGTGTTAAACGTTTTCGGATCGGACCGAGAATTTCCAAGCGGCCTTGGTTTACTACCAGTAGACCGCCTGTCAAGTTTCGTGCCATTTGGACTTCGTTTGATACTCCAACGGTTAACCGAGGATCCGTAAAGACCTTGTGTGTGTTGCAGCCCAACACCTCTCCAAAGTGGCCCAAAACCCACCTAAACCCCTTCCATCATCTAGGCCGTTCGATCACGATCGCGTGGCCGCAAACC
This sequence comes from Triticum aestivum, assembly GCF_018294505.1. NCBI lineage: Eukaryota > Viridiplantae > Streptophyta > Magnoliopsida > Poales > Poaceae > Triticum > Triticum aestivum. Next base: position 71,256,255 of record NC_057809.1, on the reverse strand, counting down.
ATGCTCAATTTGGACACTCCTAGCTCCCTCTACCTATAAATATGTGATCCCCTCCAAAACTCGCGGTGCAAACCCTAACCTCCTTCTCCGCGCGCCGGCAGACACTACTAGGAAAAGGGCTACTAATGGCGCACCAGTTTTGCCTACTAATGGCGCATCACTGGTGCGCCATTAGTATCACGCCACTAGTATTCTTTACTAATGGCGCACCACTGGTGCGCCATTAGTATAGGCCACGGTGCGCCATTAGTATAGGCCACTGGTGCGCCATTAGTATAGGCCACGGTGCGCCATTAGTATTTTTGAATTTTGAAGGCGAGAAAATAGTAGTGGCGCACCGTATAACCCCCACTGTGCTCCATTGCTATTTTTGAATTTTGAATTTGGATTTGGATCGTGATTTTTTTGCCCATTTTTTGCTTGTTTTTTGCTCGTTTTTTGGCACGATATTATTTCAAATTTTGTTCCTGTTTTTGGATCTTGTACGTTCTTTTGCCGTGTTCTTTTGCCGGAGAGGAGTTCTCCGGAGAGGAGGAGGAGGAGGTCACTGGAGAGGCGCTCGCCTACATCTCCGGAGAGGAGGAGGAGGTCGCCGGAGAGGAGTTCCCTGAAGCATCGGAGAGGAGGAAGGAGAAACCATGAGGGAATGGGAGGAGAGGAGGGAGGAGGAGCTCACCGGAGAGGAGGGAGGAGGAGCTCACCGGAGAAGAGGGAGGAGAAACCGTGAGGGGAGGGGAGGGGAGGAGAGGAGGGAGGAGGAGGTTGCCGGAGAGGAGGAGGAGGTCGCCGGAGAGGAGGAGGAGGAGGTCGCCGGAGAGGAGGGGGTAGTATGGTGGAGGAGAGAAGGAAAGATGGAGTGGAGGAGAGGAGGAGATGGAGTGGAGGAGAGGTGGAGTGGAGGAGAAGAATGAAGAGGTAAGGAGGAGAGGACCACGCCCAGCCATATATATGGCATAGTAATGGTGCACCGTGGGCAGGTGCCCCATTACTAACTTTTTTTTTATTTTTTTTTGAATTTTGAAGGAGGGAAGATACTAATGGCGCACCATGGGCAGGTGCGCCATTAGTAACTTTTTATTTTTTATTTTTTTGAATTATTTTGAATTTTGAAGGCGGGAAGATACTAATGGCGCACCATGGGCAGGTGCGCCATTAGTAAGTTTGAATTATTTTTTTGAATTTTTTTGCCTCTCCAGATCTTAAAAGCCCTATATCTTTTTTCTGTTAGGTTTTTGAGGATTTTGAAAATGTTTAACGGGGTTCCCCCGGTTAATTTCGGATGTAACTTTTCGAGTAGATGATTTTTCATATAAAAAACTTTTTCATCCGAGTTCGTACGCAAAAGTTATGCCCATTTTTACAAATTCTCAAGAGATTTTACAAAAATTCGAAAATTCATGTTTGTAAATTTTGCTAACAACTAGACCACATATCACATGGGAATCTTATTTTCTTTTATTTTTTGACATTTCTATCATTTTCTTTTATTTTTTTGAAACTAAAAAGGCGTCCGCGGGGGGGGGGGGGGTGCATTCGGGGGAATGTTTGGGCCAAGTTACTAATGGCGCACCGTGGCATGGTGCGCCATTACTTCAACTAGTAATGGCGCACCACTCTCACGGTGCGCTATTAGTAGTTTTGAAAAAATTATTTTTTTACTAATGGCGCACCGTGGATGTGGTGCGCCATTACTAGTTCAACTAGTAATGGCGCAACACTCCCACGGTGCGCCATTAGTAGTTTTGAAAAAATTAATTTTTTTTTACTAATGGCGCACTAGTATTTGCACACTAACGGCGCACCAACACATGGTGTGCCATTAGTATATAGTAATGGCGCACCACATGTCTGGTGCGCCATTAGTGTCAATTCCATCTATAGCCCTTTTCCTAGTAGTGAGACATTTGTTCTCCGCCGACGGACATGTCCGCGCCGCCCGCCGCAGCCAACCACGGCGTGCCACATCAGTGCCGCCGTCCTCTGTCTCCTCCTCCACCGCGCCAGGCCCGCCGGGCCCGGATCGGGCCTGCGGAGCCCAACCGGCCGCCGCCGCCACCCGCGGAGGAGCCCGCGACCCCGCCGCCAGGGAGTCGTCGCCCCGCCGCCTCCGAGCCTCGTCGTCGGCGCCGCCCCGCCGCCCGACTCCGACTGTCGCCGCCACGCCCTCGCCGGCGACCGCCGACCCCACCACCGTCGACCTCCGTCGCCCGCGCCACCGTCCAGCGCCGGCGCCGCAGCGCACCGCCGCGGCCGGCCCGCGCCTCGCCGTCCCCGGCCTCCCCGCGCCCTGAGCGCCACCATTCGTCGTCGTCTTCGCCGATTCGGCGAGTTCCGTCGCCACCTCGGGAAGCGTGCCCGATCTGGATCTGGATCGGATTCGGTTGACTCTAACCCTAATTCCTGATATTTTTGCATATCTTCGTCATGTCATAACTTCATCACCGTTGCTCCAATTCGTGCGTGTAGCATATCAAAATGTTTGTCTTGACGAGTAATTCATTTCATCTCACTGCATCATGTTTGTTTGGGCTCATCTTGATGCCCTAAATGCTGCTAGAAGAGTGCTAGTTTCTGTTAGTTTCAGATTCATATCAGTAATTGGACATTTGTCATTTTTGCCAAGATTCATGTGTGCCTCCTATGAACTTGAGCCCTGCATGTGTTTTGAAGTATGCCATGCCATCTTTACAGGGGTGTATGCCATGTATTTTTGTGATCTCTGTGGTGACTAGCACAAGCATGCAAAGTAGCCCTCGTAATGTTGCTGATTTCAGGGACTTCGAATTTCACTAAGTCCTTTTACTGCTGTAATTTTTATGCCATGTATTCATGTTGCTATTGAGTGATCCATGCCTCTTTTGAGCATGATCAGTAAGGATGGTTTGTAGATATTGTGATGCTCTATCCATCCATGCCTTTGTTTGAAATTATGGAGCACCCTAGATTGAGTCAATCGAGCTCTACTTTTGCTATAAAATGTTCCTGGCAGAATGTTTACGTGTTAAGCATTTTTGCCGAGGTTGTTGTAGTTGATCTATACATGCTATGTTGTTGTTCTTGCCATGTTTCGCTTCTATGCCATGTCTACTTGCTGGGTGTATGCTTAGTTTGTCATGAAATGCCTTGTGGTGAGTGCATCGAGCTTGTTAACATGCCTACTTAATATCTGTTTTGCCATGTTCCAGTTTTTCTCCAAGTCTGAATCTGTTAACGATAATTGCTTTTGTTCACAAGGTTGCCATTGTATTTTCTGATCTCTTTTGGCTTATGGTGAGTAAGGGACTTTTGTTGTATGCTTTGAGTAGCTTCATGCCATGCCTTGCTTTGCCATGATATGTTCCTGTAGCATGTTGTTACCTTGCTCTAAACATTGCTTCCTGATGTTAAATTCATGCCATGTTGTTATTTTCACTAAGTCTGTAACATGTTATCTTTTGCACTTTTGCCATGCTTGTTTGAACCTGTTATTGAGTGATTTAGCCGTAGCTCAGTGTTCATCTTTTGTCAAGCATCTTGAGTGGATCCCTGCCATGTATTTTGTTGCTATGTTAGAGTGCTGTAGCATGTTGTTCTTGATGCATTTAGATGGTCTCGTGCTGTTAATCGCAGATTGGTGGCATATTTGTTTTGCTTGCCATTTGCAAACCGTGCATCCGATTCCGGTGATCTTTATATCGAGTTTGACTGAAATCAACCCATCTTTCCAGTGGCACTCTTCGTTTTCCAAGTTGAGGCTAGGTTCAATCTTTATTTTCCAAATCATGCATATGCATAGCATATCACATCCCGCATATCATGCCATGTTTTGCATCATGTTGTTTGTGCATTGCACGTGGTTGATTGTGTCTCCCTTTGCTTGTGTTCGTGCTTGGGTAGAGCCGGGAGACGAGTACGTGTTCGAGGACCCGTCGAGTACGTTTCAAGGATCAAGCTTTCGTCTTCTCGGAGAACTTTGCAGGCAAGATGACCATACCCTCAAAATCACTTCTATCTTTGCTTGCTAGATGCTCGCTCTTTTGCTATGCCTATGGTACGATACCTACCACTTGCTTATCATGCCTCCCATATTGCCATGTCAAACCTCTAACCCACCTTGTCCTAGCAAACCGTTGTTTGGCTATGTTACCGCTTTGCTCAGCCCCTATTATAGCGTTGCTAGTTGCAGGTGAAGATTGGAGTTTGTTCCTTGTTGGAACATGTTTATTGTTGGGATATCATAATATCTCTTATTTAATTAATACATCTATATACTTGGTAAAGGGTGGAAGGCTCGGCCTTATGCCTGGTGTTTTGTCCCACTCTTGCCGCCCTAGTTTTCGTCATACCGGTGTTATGTTCCTTAATTTTGTGTTCCTTACACGGTTGGGTTATAATGGGAACCCCTTGACAGTTCGCCTTGAATAAAACTCCTCTAGCAAGGACCAACATTGGTTTTACCATTTGCCACCTAGATTTTCTTTCCCTTGGGTCAGCCAACCCAAGGGTCATCTTTATTTTAACCCCCCTCGGCCAGTGCTTCTCTAAGTGTTGGTCCAACCTGAGCGATGTCCGGCGCCCCCTGGGAAACTAGGGTTTATGCCAACCCGGCGTCTTTCTCATCTAGTGTGCCCTAAGAACGAGATATGTGCAGCTCCTATCGGGATTTGTCGGCACATCTGGGTGGCTTTGCTGGTCTTGTTTTACCATTGTCGAAATGTCTTGTAACCGGGATTCCAAGCCAGATCGGGTCTTCCTGGGAGAAGGAATATCCTTCGTTGACAGTGAGAGCTTGTGATGGGCCAAGTTGGGACACCCTTGCAGGGTTTTAAAATTTGTTAATGTCCGGTTGTAGAAAACCTGAAACTTAACTCAATTAAAAAGCATCAACCGCGTGTGTTGCCGTGATGGTCTCTTCTCGGCGGGGTCCGGGAAGTGAACACGGTGTTGGAGTTATGCTTGAACGTAGGTTGTTCTAGGATGACTTCTTGATCATAGTTTCTCGACCATGCCTTTGCCTTCTCTTCTCGCTCTCTTTTGCGTATGTTAGCCACCATATATGCTAGTCGCTTGCTGCAGCTCCACCTCACACCTTTTACCCTTCCTATAAGCTTAAATAGTCTTGATCGCGAGGGTGTGAGATTGCTGAGTCCCCGTGGCTCACAGATACTTCCAAAAACCAGTTTGCAGGTGCCGATGATACCATGCAGGTGACGCAACTAAGCTCAGGAGGAGCTCTATGAAGATCTTGTTCATTGTGTCGTTTTGTTTCAGTTGATCAGTAGTGGAGCCCAGTTGGGACGATCGGGGATCTGTAGCATTAGGGGTAGTCTTCTTTTATTTTGGTTCCGTAGTCGGACCTTGATTGTATCTGGTTGATGTAATGCTTCATTCATGTATTGTGTGAAGTGGCGATTGTAACCCAACTATGTATCCCTTTCCTTATTCATTACATGGGTTGCGTGAAGATTACCTCTCTTGGGACATTGCTTACAATGCGGTTATGCCTCTAAGTCGTGCTTCGACACGTGGGAGATATAGCCGCATCATGGGCGTTACAAGTTGGTATCAGAGCCTTCCCCAACCTGAGGAGGCCCCTGCTTGATCGATTCGTTGGTGTTGTTGAGTCTAGAAAAATGTTTCGAGTCTTTTAGGATTATATATATATATAGGGAAAATCCATCCTACCACCTGGTGGTAGTTACCCCATATGTCTCATATACTACCATGTGATACTATATATTCCACTTTATTATTTTAAATTTGTTCATATAATATATATAAGATATTTCAAAACAAGTTACATGAAAAAATTGCAAATGAGCCCATAGTTTTTGTTATATTTATGAAATACGTACATATTTGTACGTAAAAAAGAGCATACTCAAAAAATGGTACATACTATCTAAAAACTTGTATATATACTACCTAATCATTGTTATATACTACATACTACACGTACATACTCTCAGTTTCGACACATACTACATACAACATACAAAACGCAAGTGGTGGTAACTACCACTGCTTGTAGGAAACATTTGTCCTATATATATATATATATATATATATATATATATATATATAGGACAACACTATTCTGATCCCAGGATCAGAATAGATATTTGGATCACGTGGCCCTATATAGGCCCGATGGGGTATTCCTGGATCCGACAAAACAAAAAAACAGCCAACCTAACCGGCCCATTATCGCGTCCCGAACGGACGCGTAAAGTACCCACGACCCGCCCTCAAAAACAAAAAAGAAAGTACCCACGACGACCTTCCTGGTCGTCCCCACCGCCGCCATCGGCCTGCTCCGGCAGACCCGCCGCCGCTGCCGGCCTCCTCCCGCAGACCCGCCGGTGGCCTCCCCCGCAGGCCTCGCCTCCACCGCGGGCCTCCTCCCACAGATCTGCATCCGCCGCGAGCATCCTCGCGCAACCCCGCTGGCGGCCTCCTTCTGCAATCCTGCAGCCAGACTCGTCCCGCATCCCCGCCACCGGCCTCCTCCCGCACCCCAGCCACTGGCCTCCTCCCGCAACCCCGCCGCCGGCCTCATCCCGCACCCCAGCCGCCGGAGTCCTCCCGCAACCCCGCCGCCCGCCTCCAGCATCCCCGCGACCGGCCACACCAGTGCGCGTACGATCCACGGGATCCAGTGTCGTCGCCGCCGCAATCAACCCCGCCAGCCACCACCATTGCCGCCATCCAACCCTGATCCCGCGCCTGTCCCTGACCACGTACTACATCGATAGACCAATGGTGGCCTCGGATCTGAGTGTTAGCTGCTGGATCCGCGGATGCTCACGCGTGGGAGGTGGTGCTGCTCCGGTGAGCTCCTTCGTCTTCGTGCACGGCGCGTCGACGACGCCCTCCCCCCTCTTGTTCCCTCCTCCATCCCCCGAGCCCAACTCTGGAGAGCTTGTCGACAACGTGCTGATGATGCCACTCACGCGCAGTCATGAAAAAGCGCCTTCATGCATGGATCCGTGCTCCCCCGGCAGTTCACATATACCCCAGGCCGCAGCCCAGCTTCTCCGTCTGCGGACACTTCCCTGAATTTACCACTGGTTCCTTTATTGCTAGACACTGCAACCTGGACTGCAGTCTCAATCAAAATACTTTCGTGATAAAAAAAGAACTTAAAACATCAGTTACATTACTCAATCCATCCATCTATTTAGCAGCGACCAAGCCAGGCCAAACCATGATGCTGTTGGCAGATGCAACGCAGGAAAAGAGAGGAAGGTTCAGAGTGTGTGAGATGAGGCAGGCTGGTGGATTTTCTTTGCGTGGCTGCATTTTTTATCGCTTGCGGGCATCGTGGGAGAGTGGTATTGTAACCTTTGTCCTTGTTGCACGCTTGGTAATCGGTAGTGGCTGTCATTGAAGCTGCCATTATATTTTCTTTTCCTCGATCAAGCTATTCCTTTCATGTTCATGTGTCCTCACTGTAAAATTTATGTACTTCCTCGCTTGTCAGGTGATCATTGACTCCACTGCTTCCTAGTATGGTCCTTATCATGACATAGCCCTAGTCTTTGCCGAGTGAGTATGCCAAGAAGTTCCCTGGCGCCATCTTCCTGAAGGTGGACGTTGACAAGCTAAAGGTAAGCATAGCTCCACAATCCTCCAAAATATGTTTACTCAGTGAGAGTGATGTAATGCTTGCCCTCCATTTCATTTGTTCAATAGGATGTCGCTGAAGCATACAACATCGAGGCAATGCCAACTTCCTTGTTTAGCAAAGGGTGGTGAGAAGGTGGACAATGTTGTTGGTGGTAGGAAGGATGACATGCATACCAATATAGTGGCCCTCATGGGTTGTGCATCCGCCTAAGAGGGGAAGAGTGATGCCCGATTATATCAATAAGAGCCAGCACTTGGTGTAAGTAGTTATCGCTGTGATATGCTTTGGTTTAGTCATCACTAAACTTTGTGTTATTCAGTTTAGAGTTCAGAACTCCAGGTGTGCATCGCTTGTTCTGAGATACACTTTGAGAATGTGTGAAATTCAGGTCCACCCTCATCAGTCAGACCTGACAGCGCTCTATATAAGCTGTAACAATATCGGTCTCAACAAACACACCGATGTTAATTCAGACCTGACGGCGGTCTGTAATCTAAGTTAACGCAAAAAGTTTGTCTTCTAATTCATGGAAGTTTGATGCTTATGCTTGTGAGACTGAATCTGTTTCCATTTCATGAAAGCCAAAAAGAAAATTGTTGATGTGTTGTGCTTGTGTGTGTGCGCGTGCACGTATTACACTAAAATTTTAAAAATTATTTTTTGTCATGTTTGTTTTCCATATTGGATCTAGAGTGTTAGTTTTTGTGTTCATGTAATAAAAAGTTAGGAAGTTCAATTTTAAGGAAGCAACAAGTTCAACCAATACGGAAACACTAAAAAATACATTGAATAGATACTTTTTTAGTGGGGTTCAAATTGGAAAGATATGAAAAACAATTGTTCTCTGCTCTTTACAGTAAAAAATATATATCACGTATTGGTTGGGTTCGTCAACTACATGCTCTCTGACACACATTATGTTGTCGCTTTCCTTCTCCTTCATGTGTGCCCTCTAAATGATTGTCCTATTGCTTATGATAATTGACCCAAATTTACATATTGTTCTTGCACATGTTGGATTCAGGGAAAAATGTGTGTAAAAATGTTTAATTTCGAAAGTTCAGGTGTAACGAACTTCGAAGTTCAAACAAAAAAATGTAAAATAAAAAAATCATGGAATTCAAAGAATAAAAAACTGTGGAGTTTCATAAAAAAATTAATAGCACACGAAGTTCATGTTTCAGAAATTCCGAAGTTCATGTGTACCACGTTCAGAAGAAAAATCATCAAATGAAAAAAGGGACCGCCTAGGACATTTCACCGAAAAAAGCAAAAAAATGCATAAAATGCCGTGACAAAATTCTATAAGAAGTTCAAATTTAAAAATCGAAGCAGGTCAACGTTAAAAAAATAAATTTTTAATATCTAAAAGACAAATTTGGAAGTTCAAAAAATTTGAGCAACAAGTTAAAAAAATATTTATAACGCATTTCCCCAGTTGTAAAAAAATCAGAGAAAGTCAAATTAAAAAGAGGAGCATATCAAAGGATTGTATAAAAACTGATTTTTCCCATTCTATAAAAACTAGAAGTTCAAATTAAAATAACGGCGCGGTATCATTGTTTATATAAAAAAACATTTTCCCCGTTACTAACCAATAAAACTAAGAAGTTAAAATAAGTTCGATGTCTATAAAATTTCGGATTTTTCATATTGTTAAGAAATAAAACCAAGAAGTTCAAAATTTAATACCAAAGAAGTTCAAAAAACTCGATTTTTCTTGTTACTAAAGAATAAAACTAAGAAGTTCAAATTACAATAACATAGAAGTTCAAAGGTTATAAAACCTCAGATTCTCGTTCTAAAGAGTGACTAATAAGTTCAAATTAAAATAAGGGAACAACAAAAAAGTTATAAAAATGATTTTCGCCATTTTTAAAAAAATTAGGAAGTTCATTTTTTAAAAAATAGAGTAATTCAATGTACATTAAAAACATATTTTTCTTGTTACTAAAGAATAAAACCAATAAGTTCAATTTAAAAATGGGGAGAAGTTTGGTGTTTAATTAAGAAATATAAAAGATGGAGAAAAATGAAATCAGGAAGTCCATATTAAAAAGATGGAGAAGTTCGATGATTATAGAGAACTCACATTTTCCTCATTATTAAAGAATGGAAACAAGAAGTTCAAAAATAAAAAACAAGAAGTTGAATTTTTTTAAAATTTAACGCTTCAAAATTTCATAAAAAGGATTAAGAAATAAAACCGGGAAGGCCATATTAAAAAGATGGAGACGTTTGATTATTATAGAAAACTCAGATTTTCCTTGTTATTAAAGAATGGAAACAAGAAGTTCAAAAATAAAATAACAAGAAGTTCAAATATTAAAAATAGAGCGCTTCAAAATTCATAAAAAAGATTAAGAAAAACCAGATTAAAAATTCATTAAAAACCTCAAATATTTTCACGTAACCGAGAGAGGTTCAAGTTGATAACTGCCAGAAGTTCATGTACTACACGGTGTGCACTTTGTATTAAAAAGGAATAAAAAAGCAAAGACTAATAGTTTTGTTGTTACAAGTTCAAGTACTTCGTTGGAGAAATTTGAAAAAAATTATTGTAAGAGAAATTTGTACAAAAGAAATATCATTTGTGTAACACTGACGATGGATGAGAAAATGACAAACGAAAATACATCACAGAAGTTCAACTGAAAACAGCAGGAAGTTCAACTACTACAGTGGACGAATTTTAGATGAAAAACTTTTAAAATCGTCGCGAGAATGAAAAAAGATCAACACGGGAAAGTTGCATGTTTACAGCAGCTTTCGAACGGTATATCATTTGCTCAATTCCGGTGAGTGGATGGAGAACTACAAGTAGTGGATGGAGATCTGCGAGCAAAAAAAGCACGTGGAAAACAGAGTGAAGTTCAGGTAGACATGCTGAGAAGTTCAGGTTCTTCACGCGGTGCATTTTCGAAGAATCTGTTTCGCGATAGAGGCAGAACGAATGATCCCGCAGTTTTCGCAATTACTTGAAAATGGCTAAGAATCAGAGAAAACCATCAACATGAAAAAATTTCGCATTTTCTGTAGCTTTTCAATGGTATATTATTTGCCCAATTCCGATAAAGTTTGTAGAAATTATGGAGAAAATACGTTTTTCGCCATTTTCTAAACTGACTTAAAACCGTAAAGAACTGGGAGAAACAATACATACCAAAAAGTTTCACATTTGTTCAAGCTTTCCAACGCCATATCATTTGCTACATTCGGACGCACGGTTAAAATATTAGCTCGAAAATACGAACTCGGTAGGACTTGGACCATTTTCTAAATTACTATTAAACCATTCAAAATTAGAAAAAAACTTTCAAGATGAAAAAGTAGCGCATTTTCATAAGCTTTCCAACGCCATATCATATGCCTCCATTGGATTAGCCGTTTAGAAATGACATCGAAAAAACGAACTCAGCTGTTCGGTTTACGAAATTTTACGTTTTTTCAAATTACTCTTTAACCATAGGGAATTAGAGAAAACTTTCAACATGTGGAAGGAGCGGTTTTGCAGCAGCTTTCCAACGCCATATTATATGCCTCATTCCGATAAACGGTTTAGAAATGCGATCGAAAATACGATTCACGTTTTTTGTGCGAAGAAAAAACGGTTTTCAAAACTGCTCTTAAACCGCTTATATTTTGCCAAAAATTTAAGTTGGGTCATGATATTGGGGTCCATAGCTTTCCAACGGTATATCGCAAGCCCCATTTGGGCAATGTTGGCGGAAGTCCAACCTAGTTCACAGGGAAGTTCAACGTACTACTAGCGGGGCAGGTCAGATTGTGATCAGAATATTATTCCCGATCCCATGATCAGAATAGTGTTTATATATATATAGGACAACACTATTCTAATCCTGGGATTAGAATAACTATTTGGATCATGGGGCCCTATATAGGAGCAGAGGAGGTTTTCCCGAACTAACAAAAAGAAAAAAAACTACGCCCACACCCACCACTTCCTCCCCGATCCAACCTCCCTGATCCAGCGCCGTGCACCCCTCCTCCGCAACTGCCGGCGCCAGCGCACCTCCCGCCGTCGGCCGTCTTCGTGAGCGCGCCGCCGGCGGCAGGCCCACCTTCCTGAGTGCGCCGCCGGCCACGCCGGCCGCCACCTCGAGCGCGCCACCGACCGCCTTCCCAAGCGCGCCACCGACCGCCGCAACGAGCATGCTGTCGGCCGTGTTCTCGAGCGCGCCGTCGGCTACCGCCCCAACTTCGCCATCAGGCCGCCGCTCCGTCTTGCCAAGCACCACGACTTCCCTTCGTCATCCCACTATGTGGCAGTCCAGATCTGCCTCTGCCGTGCGTTTCCGACCTTCCTAAGGTGCTGCCCCACTATGCGCCACTACCTCGCGGCAGCGTCTCCTGCCCTACGCTTCCCAGCCACGATGCCGTCGACAGGGACGCTTCTCCCGCAAGCTCACGGCACGGCAACCAGCAAGCACCAGCCCTCCCCACGCACACTGTTACCACCGGATTGCCTCTAGAACTAATAGAAGTTGATTTGAGTTGACAAATGCTTGATTGCCTGCCCGACCGATGTGATCGCCCGCGCTATGCTGCTGCAGTCTCCATGTGTAAGGTTCTTGTAATACTGTATTTTTACAGAGAGCTCTGAACTTCTTGCTTCACGGCGAGCGACCTTTCCTGACTTCTCTCTCTGACCTTCCCCACGCCTCTCCCATCTGTCGCGCAAGGCACTCCATGGCTTCCCGGGCGCCTATCCATGCTCCCCTGACACCTCTCGTTTGTACAAGGCAATTGCTACCGCTGGCTCCACTTTTAGCGATTGTTTTCTTTGAGCTAGCTAATGATGTGGGTGAACCAGGAAGAAGACAAGAGGATAAAAGAAGAAGGGAAAAGGCCAGAGTGGAGAGCATCTCGTGATGTGGATAAGGACATGTGGTACTACTCAGTGAATAAAAGAACTTGAGTTTCAGAGTAAAGCTAGAATTTTTTATCACGGCCTCACTGATCAGCTCTAAAACACTAATATTTTCTCAATTACGTCGTCGTATAACAAAATAAAAAATAGGAAGCTAGCGAAAACTTGCAGAAGTTCTATGTATCACTTCGAGGGGAAAAACATAGGAAAAAACCCACTTTGCTGATTATGAGTTTTAGTGAGCTATTGTGCAAATATATAAAGGAGTTCAAATTGAAAATGCACATTTAAAAAAAACAGGAAGTAGACAGAAAAAATAACTCTAAAATATCTAAAGAAAAATTCCTAACAATTTTGAGTTGCAATTCAACAAACGGCTAATGCTTTTATCAGAGAAAAGAAAACAATGGAAGTTCATTTATTGATTCTGAGAGAGTTCAATGTATTTGCTTGCGGCCTAATAAATTTTTGGATCTTTGTAACTTCATATGTGATCTCTTTTGTTCTCTTTTATCAAGTGGGGAAGTTCAATGTACAAAGTTGTAACTCCATAGCAACCTTCCAATTTAAGCTTTTAATTTTGATCATTGCACAAAGTTTGAATAAATGAGGAACGCACCATCCAAATATCTCACAAACGGAAGGCCAAATTTAAATAAATAAAATAGTTCAAAAAAATTAATAAGAATTGTGTGGTGTGTCAAAAAAATTGTCTGCTCATCATGTTAATGGGTCGTGTCGGTGTACTAGAATAGGGGTACCCTAGTACCCCGAACTTGTGCACGGGCAGTTGCAGCACCCTGCGGCAAAGGCTTGCCGGGCGAACGCCAAGATCCCCCAAGGTTCCCTTGGAGCCATCCAAGAACAAAGTATTTAAGCGAAGGAGACAAGACCTCGGCAAGTGGAGCTTGCCGGGAAGGCCAACCAAGGCGGTCCAAGGAACTTACCGCGACGCGCCACGCGCTCCGGCAAGGCAACAAGGCCCCGGCAAGAGGAGCTTGCCGGGAAGACTAAACAAGGTACACCGAGGCCCGGTGAGCGACGAGCTTCTGGACCCGGCGAGATAACAACAGCGGCAAGGCGCTTGCCGCGGCAGGCGGCCACTCTGCGCCCACGCTCCAGCGCATCCACCAACGTGTCGCTCTGGGGGCCTCTCCGGGCGCGCGTGGCGGGAGGCTGTGCAGCCAGCGGTGCGCAGTGGCATGCGAAGCTGACAAGAGCGCCATCGTGGCGAACGGTGGCGCCCCTAATGGTCCTTTTCTGCACTGTTCGGGCGACTCAGATGGGCATTTAATGCCCTTGTCCCCTGCCGTCAGGGTTAGGTAGGGTGCACTGTACAAGCAACTGTATCAACTACCTCACTTTTTACGTTTTTACCCTCCTCTGCGTTGCCACCTGTCGGTGACCCCTTTAGCGTATAAAAGGGGGCCCATGTGCAACGTAGAGGAGGTTCGGACAGTTTGCTTTGATTCATTCGTAGCCCAGAAAACATCACACTCTCTCGCTCGAGAGCAAGGACACCAGATAATACAACCAGACAAGCAGCAGTAGGAGTGTTATCTCTTCGGAGAGCTCCGAAGCTGGGTAAACTGCTCGTGTGCCTCGCCTCGATCTGCTCTTCGTGCGACCTCCGCCCCTCGCCGAACCGAAAGGGGCCCGGTCCGCCGGCCCCATAGGTGTTCGTGGATCAGTTTCCCCGACATCTTTGGCGCGCCAGGTAGGGGGTGTTGAGATTGTGTGAACCAGATCCGGCGTTCACACGAGCTAGATCTTTATTCCCTTCATCAACATGCCACCGAAGAAGAAGACTTCGGCGGCAGCCGCTCCATCCACGTCACTTCCGCCACCGTTGGAGCAAACGAGTGGTGGGATGGACGCCGGCGGAAGAAAGGACGTCGACGAGGAAGCTCATGATGCCGCCAGGTCCAAGAACAAGGCTGCACAAACCTCGGCGACTGTACATGTTCCACGCCACTCTCAGGAGGCGCAAGATCAACAGCGTCATGGCACTAGCAGTGCCATACGCATGATAGCCCAAGACCAAGCTGGTGGATCTCGGGGCGCTCAAGACCAGCATGCACGCCAGCGTGCTGGCACGAGCGGAGCACGGTCGCCTGGACGGGATACTGCTCCTTCTAACATAGTTAGAAGTTCGAGCACGTCCCGCTCCTCGCGCCGTCCGCCACTGCCACCCACCACTCCAGCAGAAGCTTTGGCGCGAGCTCAACTTCTCCTAGATTACCCTCCGACGTCGGACAAGATCGACGAATGGAGGGCCACCATTCAGAGTCTCATCGGCTACGCCAACGGCGACACTCCACGGCGGCCGAGCGCGTCGCCGCCGCGGCAGGACCACGGACGCGAGCCGGTGGCGACGAAACGGGCGGAGGTGCAACTACCATGCAATCACCGCCCCGAAGGCCAAGATCGCCGACTCGCCGGATCCACCTCGACAGCGACTCCACTGCATCGTCGGATCCACGAGCTCGTCGCGATCAGCGCCAAGTTCTTCATGATCGACAACAAGAAGACGCTCGAACCCGCATCGAGCGCCGAAGAGAAGCGCGACGTCAATCCGACAAGCGCGCTGGGCCCTCTGTTGACATGCATGCGCCAGGGGAACCAGGCGATCTGCCGTACGCGGTAGGTTGTCCTGCGTTCACTCGTGAGCTGCGGCAAGTCCAGTGGCCCAGCACAAAGAACTTCAAGCCAGACGTACCGGAGAAGTACGACGGCAAGACGCATCCGTCAGAGTTCCTCAGCATCTACACCATTGCGGTGCAAGCTGCCGGGGGACGAGATGACAAGATCCTTGCCAACTACTTCCCGCTGGTGCTCAAGCCCAACGTCAGATCCTGGCTCATGCACTTGCCGGACAACTCCATATCCTCTTGGGCTGATCTGTGCCATCAATTTGTCGGCGCCTTTACAGGCGGACACAAGCCTCATGGCCAGGAGAGTGATCTTCATCTGCTCGCCCAGAAGGAAGGAGAGCCCCTGCGCAAGTACATTCAGAGATTCAGTAGTGTGCAGCACAACATCCCAGACGTCCACCCTGCCGCGGTGATCAGCGCGTTCCATCAGAACATGCGGAACCGCAGGATGCGGGAGGAAATGGCGATGTGCAAGATCAGGGACGTCAGTGAGTTATATGCACTGGCCGACAAGTGTGCGCGTGCTGAGGAAGGGAGGAGACTCCCTGGAGAAAATATAGGAGCGGGAGGATCTGACAGTGAAGATGCTGCCCCGACAAGGAAAAACCGGCGGCGGAACAACAGAAGGAGGAAAGGCAAAGAAGTGCTAGTTGTTGAGCAGTCCGGCAACGGTGGTAGCGCCAAGGAAGCCAAAGCTGGTGACTCCGGCAAGGAGGTTGCCGCGGAGGTGGCGGTCACCGACAAGCAGGACGGCACCAACAAGCAGTATTGCAAGATTCACCGCACCAAGGGCCATGATCTTCAGAACTGTAAGAGAGTCGAGCAACTTGTTGAGCAACAAAAAGCTGAATACGAGCGGCGCGACAAAGAGAAGGCCCAGGAAGGAGCTGGTGGGTCCAGCAAGAAACGTCCCGGCCGAGGAGGACGCCGTGGCAAGGCCAAGCAGCGGCAAGGAGATAGACCTCCCCGTGGCCGCGACAAGGATGAAGATGACGCGACGATGAAGATATGGATGATGAGGAGACTGATGAGCAGGAGTTCCAGAAAGCCACAGAGGTCCTGTGCGTTGACGGTGGTGCTTCTCTGCATGCCTCGCACCGCCAGCTCAAGCAGTGGGTGCGGGAAGTTAATGCAGCAGAACCACCCGTCGAGTCACGCAAGCCTCTGAAATGGTCCGGCACGCCTATCATCTTTGATATTGAGGACCACCCGGATCGCATAATTGCGGTCGGGTGCTTGCCGATGTTGGTTTCACCAACAATCTGCAACCTCAAGGTCACTAAGATGCTAGTTGAAGGCGGGGCCGGCTTGAACCTGATCTCCTCCGCGGTGCTCCAGAAACTCCAGATCCCTGACAGCGAGCTCGAAGAGACCGGCACATTTCAAGGAATCAACCCGGGAAGGAGCAAGCCAAAGGGAAAGATCACGTTGCCAGTAACATTTGGCAGCAAGCTGAACTTCAGGACCGAGAGGGTCACGTTTGACGTTGCCGACTTCCCATTGCCTTACAATGGATTCCTTGGCCGACCGGCACTCGCCAAGTTCATGACAGCCTCTCACTATGCGTACAACGTACTGAAAATGCCAGGCCCAATAAGTGTCATCTCTGTCCCTGGCGACAAGAAGGATGCTCTTATCTGTGCCGACAAGATCTACCGGGAAGCAGTAGCCGCAGCAGAACGCAGGACACTTGCCGCTGAAGCTCCCGGGGGGAAGAAGAAGACCAAGTCCGGCAAGAGCTCTGATGCCTCCTCCGGCAAGCGCACCTCTTCGGAGTGCTGCGCTACCGTCGAGGACGCACCATCGAGCTCCACCGGCAAGTGTAAGAAGGCAATGGTAGCTCCACCTGAGACTAAGAAGGTGTCCGCCAAGGAGGATGGCACTGGTGGTACCTTCACCATCAGCGCCACTCTTGACCCCAAATAGGAAAGCGCGCTCATTGCTTTCCTGCGGGCGAATGTCGATGTGTTTGCGTGGCAACCGTCTGATATCCCCAGTGTTCCCAGGAAAGTGATTGAGCACCACCTTGCCGTCTGTCCTCATGCGTGGCCCGTCAAGCAGAGAATCAGGAAGCAGGCAGTAGAGCGCCAAGAATTCATCGCAGAAGAAATCAAGAAGCTGGAAGCAGCAGGCCTTGTCAGAGGAGTACTCCATCCCACGTGGTTGGCCAATCCTGTTGTTGTGCGCAAAGCTAACGGGAAATGGAGACTTTGTATTGACTTCACTGATGTTAATAAAGCTTGTCCCAAAGACCCATTTCCCTTGCCGCGTATTGACCAGATTGTTGACTCCACAGCCGGATGTGATTTGCTTTCATTTCTTGATGCATACTCAGGATACCATCAGATCTTCATGGCAGAAGAAGATGAAGAGAAAACCGCATTTATCACCCCGTGTGGCACGTACTGCTTCGTACGGATGCCTTTCGGTTTGAAGAATGCTGGTTCAACATTCGCAAGGGTAGTCCACCATGCTTTTGAGCCGCAAATGCACAGAAATGTGGAAGCTTACATGGATGACATAGTGGTCAAGAGCAAGAACAAGGCGACCCTGATTCAAGATTTAGACGAAACATTTGCAAACCTGCGCAAGATCAACCTCAAGCTTAACCCCGAGAAGTGCGTGTTTGGAGTCCCTTCCGGCAAGCTTCTCGGGTTCTTCGTGTCTCAGCGGGGAATTGAAGCCAATCCCGACAAGATCAAAGCCATTGAGCAGATCGATGCACCAAAGCGCGTCAAGGATGTACGAAGGCTTGCCGGTTGCGTGGCTGCTCTCAGCAGGTTTATCTCTAGATCTGCTGAGCGCGCCCTGCCATTTTTCAAAATTTTGAAAAAGGCAGGTCCAATGAAATGGACTCCGGAAGCGGAGGCTGCGCTGCAGGACTTGAAGAGATACCTGTCCTCCACTCCAACGCTTGTCGCACCTAAGCCGCAAGAGAAGTTGCTGCTGTATATAGCGGCAACCAATCAAGTGGTTAGTGCTGCGTTAGTGGCGGAGAGGGAGGCGGATGATGAGCCAGCAACCACGGCAGATCCATCCAGCGACAAGCAGGGGGCTTCGTCGACAAGCTCTGGTCCCAACAAACATGGGTTTGCGCAGGAACATGATAAGATGCCAAGGAGAATGGTGCAGCGCCCAGTTTACTTTGTCAGTTCTCTTCTGCAGGGGGCTAGATCAAGGTACTCTGGTGTGCAGAAGTTGCTTTTCGGCCTCCTCATGGCCTCGAGAAAGCTGCGCCATTACTTCCAAGCACATGAGATCACAGTCGTCACTCGCTTTCCGCTGAAGAGGATACTGCAAAATCCAGAAGCAACGGGCAGGATTGTCGAGTGGGCGCTGGAACTGTCAAGCTTTGGCCTCAAGTTTGAGAGCACCTCAACTATCCAAAGCAGAGCATTGGCAGAGTTCATAGCAGAGTGGACGCCAACCCCAGATGAAGAAATTCCAGAAACGAGCATCCCCGTCAAAGAGGCAAACAAAGAGTGGCTGATGTACTTTGATGGTGCCTTCTCGCTGCAAGGCGCCGGTGCAGGCGTGCTGCTTGTCGCACCCACCGGAGAGCACCTCAAGTACGTAGTCCAGATGCACTTTCCCAAAGAGCAAGCAACCAACAATACTGCAGAGTATGAAGGATTGCTTGTCGGTCTCAGAATCGCAGCAGACCTTGGGATCAAGAAACTCATTGTCAGGGGTGACTCACAGCTTGTCGTCCGACAAGTGAACAAGAACTACCAGAGTCCGTTGATGGAAGCGTATGTTGATGAAGTGAGGAAGCTAGAAGAGCACTTTGACGGCCTACAAATGGAGCATATCCCAAGAGCTCAGAATGATATTGCTGATGGCCTGTCAAAGTGCGCCGCACTAAAGTTACCTGTGGAACCAAGGATCTTTGTGCTTAAGTTGACTCAACCATCCGTAACACCCTCAACTGGACAAAGCAAGAAGAGGAAGTTGGTTTCTGGCGACTACTTTTCGGCAGAGCTCCCCGAAGCCGCCGCCAAGAAAGTCCCCAAGATCAACACCAAGGATGCTGAGGGGCAGTCTGCTCCGGCAAGCCTTATGGTTTGTTCCGTTGAAGCAGACGCTCCCGACAAGTTTTACTCCGGCAAGCTTGCCGGGGAACATCAAGCTCCGGCAGGACCACAAGTCCTTGCCGCGGAAGCGGATGTTCCCGCAGCAGCAGATGTGCCTTTAGTCCTTGTTGTCGAGCCACAAGCTCCAGCATGGGCACAGCAGATTGTCCATTTCCTTCAGACAGGAGAACTTCCCGAAGAGCAAGAAGAAGCGGAAAAAGTAGCCCGGCAGTCAAGTATGTACCAGTTTGTCGATAGCATACTGTACAGAAGAAGACTCAACGGTGTGAAATTGAAGTGTATTCGCCGGGAAGATGGACAAAAGCTGTTGGCAGAGATACATGGAGGCATATGTGGCCACCACATTGGCGCAAGAGCACTTGCCGGCAAAGCTTTCCGGCAAGGTTTCTTTTGGCCGACAGCCCTCCAGGATGCAACTGCACAAGTAACCAAGTGTGAAGCGTGCCAGTTCCACTCCAAACAGATACACCAGCCAGCTCAAGCTCTCCAGACGATCCCTTTATCCTGGCCATTTTCGGTCTGGGGGCTCGATATCCTCGGCCCCTTCCCCCGAGCTGTCGGGGGCTTTGAGTACTTGTACGTCGCAATCGACAAGTTCACAAAGTGGCCGGAAGTGCAGCCAGTGAGGAAGGTGACAGCACAGTCAGCAGTCAAGTTCTTCAGGTCGATTGTTTGCCGTTTCGGGATCCCTAACAGGATCATCACCGACAACGGCACGCAATTCACGAGCCGCACCTTCATGCAGTACGTCCAAGACCTTGGCGCCAAGGTCTGCTTCGCTTCTGTTGCTCATCCAAGAAGCAACGGTCAAGCAGAGAGGGCAAATGCTGAAGTGCTGCGCGGGCTCAAGACCAGAACTTTCGACAGGCTGCACAGGTGCGGAAGGAACTGGATCGAGGAGCTGCCGGTGGTTCTTTGGTCGATCAGAACGACGCCAAATCGAGCCACTGGCCAGACACCTTTCGCTCTAGTCTATGGAGCAGAGGCAGTTCTCCCCACGGAACTCGTATACGGATCACCTCGAGTGCTCGCTTATGATGAGCTTGAGCAAGAACAGCTGCGGCAAGACGACGCGCTGCTCCTTGAGGAAGATCGTCTTTAGGCTGCTGTACGAGCTGCTCGATACCAGCAAGCTTTGCGCCGCTATCATAGCCGCAAAGTTAAAGCCAGAAGCTTCGAGGAAGGCGACCTTGTTCTTCGGCGCGTTCAGTCCGCCAAGAATTCCAACAAGTTGACGCCGAAGTGGGAAGGCCCTTATCGGGTGAGACGAGTCACAAGGCCTGGCGCTGTCCGCCTTGAGACCGAAGATGGCATTCCGGTGAGCAACTCCTAGAACATAGAACATCTTCGTAAGTTTTTCCCATAAGGCGCGGTTGCCGGAACCCGTTCCGGCAACCACCTTTTGTACAAGTCTTGCCGCTGTTGCATGTAATCCTTTGTACAAAGCCGGGCGTAGATCCCGTGCATAAGTAAAACCCCATGTGCTCCGCACAGCTTGTCCATTTCATGCGTTAGTTCCTTTCTTGCATGCGATTATCTGACACTTTGTGCAGCACCTACATCCGGTAAGCAGTAACGAGCCGAAGAGCTCCATATTATTATTTTCTCTTCTTTCTTTTTCTTTTAAAGAAAAAGAAGGTTCTCTCGCACACAAGTTTGCCGGGGGGAAGGAGAAGATTGTGGTATGGGCCAGGCGTCGTTCAGGAAAAGACTTGCCTTACCGGGAAGCAAATGACAGAAAAGCTAAGTTGCCAAAGTTTGAGCAATCACTTTTTAAATTTTTGAGTTATCTTCCTCGAACGACCCTGTTTTGTATGGAAAACCTGTGCGTGGAGGAACCAACTCGTGGCTAGTTGCGCCCTTACTTTGTTTCGAGTCCGCTCAACAGCTTAAGCATGCTGCATCTAGTCGCGACAAGGTTTCTTGTCAGAAGCAGCGCCGCCAGCAGGCTGCTGAAGTTCCGCACTCAGCGCTCGCGGCTCGGGCACCTGCAGCGACAAGTTCCCTAGAAGCGTAGGGTAAAAACATACAAAGGAAGGAATCTAGTAGAGGAAATAACTTTGCAATTGATAGACAGAAATAAAGTTATATTACAAGATAACTTGTCGCAGCTCTAACAGACTGTTTTCATAACATGATTAGCAGCGACAAGGGAAAAGAAGAAATGGGCGGCCTAATCTACGCGTTCGCCCTCGACTCTCTTGATCTCGCTCACCTTGTCCACAATGGGTGCGACAAGGGCCTTGAGTGCATCCAGATCTGCGTCAGGCGGCAAGGACCTGAGGACATTGGTGAAGCTGAGGCCTGGGTTACGGAAGGCCACCTTCATCAACACCTTCTGGAGAACCCCGGCGCAGATTTTGCGCGACTCGTCGGCCAGCTGCTTCGGGATCCTCTCCTGGAGCCGCTGGAGTGCCGTCGCCACGCCCTTGAAGAACAGACTGAGCTTGGCGCTGGGTTGAAGACTCTCTTTGGAAGGATACCCAAAGTCCTCCATCCCCAGCTGCACCAGCTCCTCGTTGATGACTGCGGCAGTGTTCACCAGACCCTCGGTCCAGTGTTCCACTGTGTCTCTGAATGAGTTCTGGGTAATTGCAATGCTCTCCAGCAGCGCCATGTCAGCCTTGACCTTCTCCGACAAGGTCTTCTCCCGCTCCTTGGCGGCCTCCAGCGTCTGCGTCAGCGTGGCCAGCTTCAGCTCCAGGTCTACTTTGGAATCCTTGGCGGCGCTGAGCTCCTTGCCCCTCTCAGTGAGAAGGCCTTGCAGCTCACCGTGGGCGGCAGCATCCTTCTCATGCTCACGCTTGAGCGCGGCAAGCTCCTCGCCGCTCTTCCCAATATCGGCCTCCAGCTGCGCCACCTTCCCCTCTAGCTCTTTCTTGGCAGCCTCTGCAGTTGCCGCGGCGTCCTTTGCCTCCTTGAGCGCCCCGCCAAGTGCCCGCTCACGCTCGGCAAGCTCTTCCTCGTAGCTGTCGAGGTTGGCCTTCCGCTGCACTAGTTCACCTTCCCGCGCGGACTGCTTCTCGGCAGCCAGCCTTTGTTCCTCCTCAGCCTCGGCCTTCTCGAGAAGAAAGGCCGTGCGCTCCTCGTCGACTCGCTCCCACTCCCGCGCCAGGGACCGGAGAGCTTCTTGATTTTGGCCCCGGAGCTCCTCCGCGCGCTTTTCCATGTCAACTCCCGCCTTCGCGACAAGCGCTTCCCGGGAAGCCAGCTTGGCTTGCCGGGTGTGGTAGAGTGACAGCAGCTTCCGCAGCAGCTGCTCCTCCTCAGGCTCGCCGCTGCTGCTGCCGGGCGCGTCAACCAATGACAGTCCAGCAGAGGCGAGCACCTCCCCGTCAAAAGTCTCCCCCTCGATCGGAGCCCTGGAGCTCGACGCCCAGGGTAGCTTGATGAAGATATTGTCACCGGCCTTCAAGTAGGCGCCGGGCTGGGGCTCCTCGGAGCCCGGCTCCGCAGAAGCGACAGAGGGTTCGGCGGTCGGCGCAGCGCCCGGCGCTCCTGCGGCCTCAGGGTCGTCAGTGCGATCGCCCGACCCCTCGCCGACTTCCGCAGCAGCAGCCCCGGCGGCCTCCTCGCCGGCGGTCTCATCAGCACCGGCACCTTCCTCGCTGGCGCCCTCTGCCTCCATTGGCTCAGCCGAAGATGGGTCTGAAGAACGAAGAAGGGAGGAAAATCAATCAAAAATCCAAGAAAGGAAAAACAGAAGAAGCAAAACCCAAGGGAAAGTTTCTGGGCAAGTGGATTACCTGCGCCAAGATCTTTAGTTGCGGCCTCGGTCGCCGCAGGATCAGCAGTGCCGTCCCTTGCTGGAGAGTCCCCCCTTGCCGGAGAGCGCTCCCTTGCCGGGGACTCCTCCCTTGACGGCGCAGTCGAAGCAGGTGGCACTTCGGGACCGGCCTCCGGGCGCTCCTGATGAGGCTGCTCTGCTCCTGCACAAGTCAACAAGCAAGATATCAACAAAGGAAAAAGCACTCAAGCGCGCCCGGCAGCAGAAGGCTAAACTATGAACTTACGCTGGGGGCTGCGCTGGGGGCTACTCTGAGGGGTGATTGCCCGGTCCGTCAAGGTGGTCTCGGGCCCACCTCCTGCCGACACGATGGGGTCATCCTCGATGACGATCACCGCGGCCTTGGCCCTCTTCGCCGCTCTCTGGGCCAGTGTTCTGAAAAGAAAAGAGTCCAGATTGGAGCAAGTCAGATACAAGATATAAACAACAAGATTGAAGGATTATAAGAGCACCAAAGAAACTCACTCTTCTTCCTCCTCGTCGGAGCTGAGCGCGGAAAGATCGAAGTCCGGCCCTCCTCCGGTGCGGCGAGGTGGAGGAGTAGGATCCCTTGCCTGCTTGGCGGGGAAAGTGGCCCGGGAAGATCCCGCTCCAGTTGCCGCTGTTGCGTGAGGCGCTCCCGCGGCAACATTGCTTGCCGCGGTAGAGCGCGTCGCGCGGCTCGGTGGCTATGGAGCCGGTTGCCGCCCCGCTGTGTCCCCGGCCCTGTGAAGGCGCCTCCTTGGCGGGGCCGGGGGCTCCGCCTGCGGCAAGTTCTCTGAAGGCTCAGCCTCCTCCTCGCCGGCCTCGCTCGGCTCGGCTTCGGAACCGGCAGGCTCCTCCTCGCCCATGAACTCCGCGCGTTCGTCAAGGTTTTCCGCCTCTGCATCCTCCGCCTCCTCCACAGTAAACCCAAACACACCCACAGCAGCTGCGGCCGCAGCCTCTTCCGCCCTAGTAGCGATGAGCTGCAGCTCCTCGTCGGTGGTGTCACGGGTGAGGCTCTTCTGCTCGTCAGCACGGACCGGCACTTCCTCCAAGGTGTTGAAGAACGCTCGCACAACGTCATCTGTAGGCTCTTGCCAAGTTGGGACGATGCCGTGTGAATCGCACAACGGCATCATGGCGCGGATCCGGTCAAGCGAAGAGTTATTGCACAAAGGAACTACGCCCCTCGTCAGTGTGAATGGGTGCTGGGGGTCGCATTTGAATAATTGCAAGAGCATTGCGTCCAACTCCAAGACGGTGAAGTTGTAGTTGAGGCCCGGCCGCAGCCTCATGATGTCCGCCGAATTCTTGAATTCCCAGGCGGGCCTCCCCCTCTCCTGTAGGGGGGCAATGCGGCGGCGGAGGAAATCTGCCCTGACAGCACCTACGGTGAGCCCGGCAAGCCTAAGGCGAAGAATCCTAGTGATGGCGATCTTCATCCTCTCGTCTTCCGGGGCCACGTTGCTCCAGTCATTGCCGCGCACTATTGGAGTTTGGCGCACGGCGGTGAAGGGCTGCGGATTCTCCTCAACGATCCAGCACCACTCTGCTCTCCACTCCTCCCACTTGCTGTGGAGCTCACCCTCCAAGTACGCCTCTTTCTTGCCGACTCTCGAGACCCAGGCAATCCCTCCGGCAAGCGGCTCTCCTCTCTTTACCCGAGGTATGAAGAAGTGGCGGAAAAGGGCAACACTAGGGTGGACTCCGACAAAGTTTTCGCACAAGTGTGCGAAAACTGCCATGGTCAGGACAGCGTTGGGGGTGAAGTCAAGGAAGCGGAAGCCATATGTGTTCATAATATCGCAGAAGAACTCCGAGAAGGCCGGGCAGAGCCCGCAATAGAAGAATAGCGGGAAGAACGGGTACCCATTTGGAGCCGACTCCGAGGCAGCGGCCGGGAGTACCCTCGTGCGCGGATGCGCACGCGTCTCCGTCGCCCAAAAGAGGTAGAAGTACTCCCTCAGCTCCTGCACGCCGAGCTGGGGGTGAAGATCGCCCGCTCCTTCCGCAGCGCCGCGAGCCGCTGCGCCTCGGCCGACTTCACACCCTTTCCCTTGTCGGCTTTCGGGGCCATGGCGGAGGTGGTGGGGAAGGTCGACGGCGTGGTGATGCTGGCAGCAATGGGGAGGGCGGAGCGCTGCTCTCTCGGCTTCGAGAAGAAGGGGGGAGCGGTGGAGTTTGTGAAGAAGGAGTAGCAGCAACCAGCGAGGGGGAACGAACTGCCTCTGTTTCTTCTGCTTATAAAGAGAGACGGGGCGGACGTTTCGGCCTTCCAAATAAACAACCACCCACGATCCCTCCCACGATGCCGCATTCAACGCGTGCCGTTATGGGAGAGCGCGGTGGATACAGGACAAGATTTGGCGTGGCCCAGCCCGCGTGTGCCCGTGCCCTGTCTTGGGCCTGGCCCAATAGCGCTCGGCACCGTGTCTGGCCTAGGCCCGGGGGCTCCTATCGGTGTACTAGAATAGGGGTACCCTAGTACCCCGAACTTGTGCACGGGCAGTTGCAGCACCCCGCGGCAAAGGCTTGCCGGGCGAACGCCAAGATCCCCCAAGGTTCCCTTGGAGCCATCCAAGAACAAAGTATTTAAGCTAAGGAGACAAGACCCCGGCAAGAGGAGCTTGCCGGGAAGGACAACCAAGGCGCTCCAAGGAACTTACCGCAACGCGCCACGCGCTCCGGCAAGGCAACAAGGCCCCGGCAAGAGGAGCTTGCCGGGAAGAC
Source organism: Triticum aestivum (assembly GCF_018294505.1). Taxonomy (NCBI): domain Eukaryota; kingdom Viridiplantae; phylum Streptophyta; class Magnoliopsida; order Poales; family Poaceae; genus Triticum; species Triticum aestivum. The sequence goes on along the minus strand of NC_057809.1, from coordinate 71,230,526 downwards.
TAAACAAGGTACACCGAGGCCCAGTGAGCGACGAGCTTCTGGACCCGGCGAGATAACAACAACGGCAAGGCGCTTGCCGCGGCAGGCGGCCACTCTGCGCCCACGCTCCAGCACATCCACCAACGTGTCGCTCTGGGGGCCTCTCCGGGCGCGTGTGGCGGGAGGCGGTGCAGCCAGCGGTGCGTAGTGGCATGCGAAGCTAACAAGTCGCCATCGTGGCGAATGGTGGCGCCCCTAACGGTCCTTTTCTGCACTGTTCGGGCGACTCAGACGGGCATTTAATGCCCTTGTCCCCTGCCGTCAGGGTTAGGTAGGGTGCACTGTACAAGCAACTGTATCAACTACCTCGCTTTTTACGTTTTTACCCTCCTCTGCGTTGCCACCTGTCGGTGACCCCTTTAGCGTATAAAAGGGGGCCCATGCGCAACGTAGAGGAGGTTCGGACAGTTTGCTTCGATTCATTCATAGCCCAGAAAACATCACACTCTCTCGCTCGAGAGCAAGAACACCAGATAATACAACTAGACAAGCAGCAGTAGGAGTGTTATCTCTCCGGAGAGCTCCGAAGCTGGGTAAACTGCTCGTGTGCCTCGCCTCGATCTGCTCTTCGTGCGACCTCCGCCCCTCGCTGAACCGAAAGGGGCCCGGTCCACCGGCCCCATAGGTGTTCGTGGATCAGTTTTCCCCGACAGTCGTGGCCTTGGAAGTTCATAGCTTTAGTTAGTGGTCAAAATGCGAGTTTCAAACAATATAGAAATCCAACATATGATACATGAGGACATGGTTGGTTTTTTAAATTCATTCTGCACATAATAGGATCATTAGAAACATTGACGTATTTAGCTTGTTCTTTCTCACTATGTTCATTTTGAGGTGGTGGAAAACGTGCAGTCGAAGTTCAAGTTAAACTAATGGGGCGATTCAACATTTATATAAGAATCAAAAATTTCCAAGAAGTTCAAGTTGAACTAACGAATAAACCAAGAAGTTCAAGATTGAAATAACCAAGAAGTTGTATGATGTTTATTACAAAACTAGGATTTTTTTCCATTGCAAATGAACACCACCAAGAAGTCCAAATTGAGAAAACCAACAAGTTCAATTTTGAAAAGTAGGATAGTTCAATGTATATGAAAAACCCAAATTTTCCTCGTTACTAAATAATAAACCAAGAAGTTCAATTTAAAAAATGAAGCAGTTCAATATTTATTACGAAAACTCATAATTTTCTCGTTTCTAACGTAAACCAAGAAGTTCATTTCGAAATAACGAAGAAGTTCGTCATCTATTAAAAAAACTCCAATTTTTCCCATTTCTAAAAAACAAGAAGTTCAACTTTTAAAAATATAACGCTTCAAAATTTCATAAAAAAGATTAAAATAAATAAAACCAGGAAGTCCATATTAAAATGATAGAGAAGTTCGATGATTATAGAAAACCCACATTTTCCTCGTTATTAAATAATAGAAACAAGAAGTTCAAAAATAAAATAATAAGAAGTTCAACTTTTAAAAATAGAGCGCTTCAAAATTTCATAAAAAGATTAAGAAATAAAACCAGGAAGTCCATATTAAAAAGATGGAGAAGTTCGATGATTATAGAAAACTCAAATTTTCCTCGTTATTAAACAATGGAAGCAAGAAGTTCAAAAATAAATAACAAGAAGTTCAACTATTAAAAATAGAGTGCTTCAAAATTTCATAAAAAAGGATTATGAAAATCAGATTAAAAATTCAAAAAAAAAACCTAATATATTTTCATGTATCCGAGAGAAGATCAGATTGATAACTGCCAGAAGTTCACGTACTAAACGGTGTGCATTTTGTATTAAAAAGAATAAAAAAGCAAAGACTAAAAGTTTGTTGATATAAGTGCAAGTCCTCCGTCGGAGAAATTTTAGAAAATATTGTGAGAGAGGTTTATACAAAAGAAAGACCATTTGTGTAAAACTTGACGAATGGATGAGAAAATTACAAATAAAAAATATGTCACAGAAGTGGAACGTAAAAACAACAGGAAGTTCACCTACTACACTGAATGAATATGAGATGAAAAACTTTTAAAATGGTCGCGAGTATGAAAAAATGATCAACATGGGAAAGTTGCGTGTTTACATCAGCTTTCCACTGGTATATCACTTGCTCAATTCTGGTGAGTGGATGGAGAGCTACAAGCAGTGGATGGAGAGCTACGAGCAAAAAAACACATGAAAAACAGAGTGAAGTTCAAGTAGACATGCCGAGAAGTTCAGATTCTTCACGCGGTGCATTTTCAAAGAATCTGTTTCGCGATAAAGGCAGAACGAATGATCTCGCCATTTTTGAAATTACTTGAAAACGGTCAGGATTCAGAGAAAACCATCAACATGAAAAAGTTTCGCATTTGCCGTAGCTTTTCAGGTATATTATTTGCCCTATTCCGATAAAGTTTGTAGAAATTATGCCAAAATATGTTTTTAACCATTTTCAAAACTGACATAAATCCATAATGAATTAGGAGAAACAATATATACAAAAAAGTTTCACCTTTCTTCAAGCTTTCCAACGCCATATCATTTGCTGCATTTGGACGTACGGTTAAAAAATTAGCTCGAAAATACGAACTCGGTGGAACTTGTACCGTTTTCTAAATTACTTTTAAACCATTCAAAATTATAAACAACTTTTAACATAGAAAAGTAGCGCATTTTCATAATCTTTCCAACGCCATATTATTTGCCTCAATTGGATTAGCCGGTTAGAAATGGCATCGAAAATACGAACTCGGGTGTTCGGTTTGCAAAATTTTACGATTTTCCGAATTACTCTTTAACCGTATGGAATTAGAGAAAACTTTCAACATGTGGAAGGAGCGGTTTTGCAGCAGCTTTCCAACGCCATATTATTTGCCTCATTCCGATAAACGGTTTAAAAATGCGATCGAAAATATGATTCACGTTTTTTGTATGAAGAAAAAACGGTTTTCAAAACTGCTCTTAAACCGCTTACATTTTGCCAAAAAATTAACTTGGTCATGATACTGATGTCCATAGCTATCCAACGGTATATTGCAAGCCCCATTTGGACACCTTTTAGCTGAAGTTCAACCTAGTACTCGGGGAAGGTCAGGCGCGTTACTCTGGAAGTTCATGTTGTGATCAGAATATTATTCTGATCCCGTGATCAGAATAGTGTATATATATATATAGTGTTTGTATATATATATATATATATATATATATATATATATATATATATATATATCGGAGAGTAGGATTCTTTTTACTCCTCAGTCCCTTCGTCGCTCAGGTGAGGCATCCTAACGTAGAGTTTTGACTCTTCTCTTCTCAAATTTTCACTAAATTTTTTTTAGGATCACGCGGGTATCTTGGAATCGTTCCGATGGTTTTGTGATGAGAACATTGTTCTTGGTGCCTCCTGACATTTAGGGGTTGTGGCAGTGTCCCGGGGAGTTGAGCTCTGAGGTGTTGTCGTCACAATTTTATCGTTGCAATTCTGGAATACCTGAGTTCGTGGACATCAAAAATCTCTTTGATGCAGTTGTTGGTGAGATAACCTCGACGCCACCCAGTACTGGGGCGGGTGTTCGGGAGTATTGCCATAACTTATATAACGGATGCTTTTCGAAGGTTGAGGTAAATTATTTCCGAAGTTTTCTTGGTTACATGTTGAAGGATGGATACAACTGGATGTAGGATTTGCTAGTTTTGGGTGAGATATTATGCTTCCCTTGTATCCCCAACACCTGATTGCATAACTCGAAAGTTTCGGGAGTTTATAAGTGGGAATTCAAGTAGTTCTTTGGATATATTTCCGACAGAAGTATGATATGAAATTGGGGTTCAACGTCTAGTGGTCCGCCTATCCACAATTGGTTTTACAGTGGTCTTGTTGTGTCTTAAAGAGTCCTTGGCTATGCTGACTTGGGGACGCTTCGTATGTCATGTGCACTGCCTTGTACATGATGGTGCTGTATGATCGAGCCCGTGTAGGCCCCACCATGAAAATTTCAGATGAAATCTCTATCATATGTTTGTTTTGGCTTATTCTATAAGCCAATCCTTTGTTTTGTTTTGTTATGGTATTAGATTTGCTTCAAAGTCAAATGTTGATTCCATACCTTTTCCAAGCGGTGTTCTCATACTCCTATGTGAATACTAATCCTTATTGATCATCGAGATTGTCATGTCAATCCTTTTCAACCAGTGTGTTTCTCTTCAAATGGATCTGATCATTTCAACATCCGCAAACCAATTATCAACTTCCCCAACATTATTTGTTTCCTCTGTCCCAAGTTGTCTTTGTTTTTATCCACCCTCCCACCCTTTTTCTTCGAGGAATCGGATTTCTAATCAAGTATCCATCTTATTCATGTGAAGTATCTCCATTCTTTTCCGTCAATATTCTTACCCGGTGGTTCTCATGAAGATGTTCTACTAGTTCAACATTCCTCGTTTCTTTTTCTTCTCCGGTGGATTCAATTCAAGCTTTTGGTGTTGATCATTCCTTTCTTTGTTTCAAATATTTTCCCATACCGGTGCACCTCATAATCATTCCCCTCTCACTATTCATTTGTTCCGGAGTGCTGAAGATATCTCAGAAGGCTCGTCTTGTCATTCAAGATCTGTTCAACCTATTTCGAGGTTGTTATCTCATTCAAGCCGTTTAACTCATCCGGTGCAATCTTCTTTTCTAGTAATCGTTCAACGGTGTTTCTTTTGAGTGGGCCTTAACCCACATGTCTTTTCCCAGGATCTTACCTGACTCTTCTATTTTCCCAGAGTTACTCTCATACTCTTCTCCAAGTTTAACGTAAGAATGAATTATCATCAGTCATATGCATTTATCCAAGATCTGTCAAATTCTTTTCACTGTTGGCTCAACCTTTCTATTCGTCATCCTGGAGTATCTCAACAATTTGGTGGTGTTTCTCGTCGTCATTCTCGGCTTTTGAAGGCTGAAGAAGAGTTTTCCTCCATATCTTGCTCCAATCTCTTCAATACTCATGGTTCTAGCTTGATGCCTTCCTCTCATAATTGTTTTCGATTATGAGAATTCTTTTCAACCATCCGGAGCATTTCATGAGTTGTTTCCATTTCTTTTCCCCGAAGGCCATCTTTTCAAAAATTACTCATGCCAGCTTCAGCTCTCGTTATCCAAATCTTACCGGTGCATCATTCAAATATTTTATAATCAGATCGTGTTCTCTTTGTTCTCTTGTATCAAATTATCTCAATTATCTTCCTTCATTTTCCAATTCTTCCTGGTGAATTGTGGTTTTGCTACTTTCCTTTTCAATTCTTACGGTGGTTCATTCAAGATTTCTCGTCCTTCATTATCTTATCAATTCTGTCGTTCTTTTCAATCCTACCAGTGGATCGTTGAAGACCTTCCCAAGCTTACACTATATCTATCTTAATCTTTTCTACGAGAATAAGTAGTATGCCAAATCCGTTTGCTCGTCATCAATTAAGTTGGTGAAGGATACGCATAATGTAATTCTTATTCTTGTTTCATCCAAGTGATTAATTCTTTATTTCGGAGGTTCCTCAAATTCTTGATTTCAATTGTTCACCTTTTATTCCGGAGCTTCAAGTTCCCACTTTATCTCGTCACAAAGCTTTCATCTAAATCTTTGCAAGGCTTCACCTTGTGTTGTCAATTTCACTTTCTTTTATCATCATTTTGTTTAATGGAGTTCTTCATGGAGATGCTACATGATGATTCATGAAGGATTAAATTCCTTCTCCAAGTTTTCATCGAGATTCTTTTAAGGAGCTCAAGCATTCTTCATCTTGTACTCCGGGGTGCAATTCTTTCTTACGTATCATTGGAGGTGGTATTATGTCATTCTTGATAATTTGAGCTCATGTTTCATGATTCACATGTTGTTAAGAATGAGGGATTTTAAATCCATCAATCTCTTTGTTGGAGTTATCTTGTGTCATGTTTCACCTAAAGCCTTCCCTAAGGATTGTTGCTATTTATGGTGCTTATAAATGACTCAAGTTCTTCATTTATCCTCCCGGCGAAATACTTCCTCGTCTCCTTGTTCATATCAATCCAATTCTTCTTCCCGTGAGTGGTAGATTGTCACCTCATAATTTGATATGTATTCCATAAGAACATATCAAGATTATTATTTTCGTTGTTGGTTATCCAACAACTCCGTTCTAGCATTTATTGTAAGCGTACTCTCTCAAGATCGTGTTTCCCCTCCGTTCTTTCCACCCTCTCTTTTCTTCCGGAGTCATTGTGATGTTGCTCTCTTCAACCCATATTCTTGTGTTATCAGGACCTTGTTTTTTTCATGCTTATCCATTTAACCGGAGTGTTGTGCCCTTTTGTTCAAGTCCTTCTCATCCTATCAAACATGTACCTTCTCAACTGGAGTGCTGCCCGAATCGTTCTTCATTGTTCCTCTTTTCTAACGGAGTGTTTTTCAACTTTGATCACCTCCGTGGTATTATTCCTTTCAAGTTGTTCAACTTTTCAAGGTTCTTTGGTTTCACTTGTTTGTCAAAGAAGCAACTTAGTTTTACCTCTTCTCTTTCTCTTCCGTTTTCCCTCAGGTGCCATTCTAGATCTCGGGACGAGATCCTCTCGTAGTGGTGGAGTGTTGTAACGCCCCGAGACCGATGTGCCAGGTGTCTTCCATTTATTCGCTGTTTGTTGCCATGTCATTTGCTTGCATGTCATGCATTTCATATCATGTCATCATGTGCATCGCATTTGCATACATGTTCGCCTCATGCATCCGAGCATTTTCCCCGTTGTCCATTTTGCAATCCGGCGCTCCTATGTCCTCTGGTGTGCTCTTTTACCTCTTTTCGTGTGCGGGTGTTAAACATTTTCGGATTGGACCAAGACTTGCCAAGCGGCCTTGGTTTACTACCGGTAGACCGCCTGTCAAGTTTCGTGCCATTTGGACTTCGTTTGATACTCCAACAGTTAACCGAGGAACCATAAAGGCCTCATGTGTGTTGCAGCCCAACACCTCTCCAAAGTGGCCCAAAACCCACCTAAACTCCTTCCATCATCTAGGCCGTTCGATCACGATCGCGTGGCCGCAAACCGTGCTCAATTTGGACACTCCTAGCTCCCTCTACCTATAAATACGTGATCCCCTCCAAAACTCGCGGTGCAAACCCTAACCTCCTCCTCTGCGCGCCGCCGGACATTTCTTCTCCGCCGACGGCATGTCTGTGCCGCCCGCCGCAGCCAACCATGGCGTGCCACGTCAGCGCGGCCATCCTCTCTCTCCTCCTCCACCGCGCCAGGCCCGCCGAGCCCAACCGGCCGCCGCCGCCACCCGCGGAGGAGCCCGTGACCCCGCCGCCAGGGAGTCGTCGCCCCGCCGCCTCCGAGCCTCATCGCCGGCGCCTCCCCGCCGCCCGACTCCGACTGTCGCCGCCACGCCCTCGCCGGCGACCCCCGACCCCGCCGCTGTCGACCTTCGTCGCCCGCGCCGCCGTCCAGCGCCGGCGCCGCAGCGCACCGCCGCGGCCGGCCCGCGCCTCGCAGTCCCCGGCCTCCCCGCGCCCTGAGCGCCACCGGTCGTCGTCGTCTTCGCCGATTTCGGCGAGTTCCGTCGGTGCCTCAGGAAGCGTGCCCGATCTGGATCTAGATCGGATTTGGTTGACTCTAACCCTAATTCCTGATATTTTTGCATATCTTCGTCATGTCATAACTTCATCACCGTTGCTCCAATTCGTGCGTGTAGCATATCAAAATTTTCGTCTTGACGAGTAATTCATTTCATCTCACTGCATCATGTTTGTTTGAGCTCATCTTGATGCCCTAAATGCTGTTAGAAGAGTGCTAGTTTCTGTTAGTTTCAGATTCATATCAGTAATTGGACATTTGTCATTTTTGCCATGATTCATGTGTGCCTCCTATGAACTTGAGCCCTACATGTGTTTTGAAGTATGCCATGCCATCTTTACAGGGGTGTATGCCATGTATTTTTGTGATCTTAGTGGTGACTAGCACAAGCATGCAAAGTATCCCTCGTAATGTTGCTGATTTCAGGGACTTCGAATTTCACTAAGTCCTTTTACTGCTGTAATTTTTATGCCATGTATTCATGTTGCTATTGAGTGATCCATGCCTCTTTTGAGCATGATCAGTAAGGATGGTTTGTAGATATTGTGATGGTCCATCCATCCATGCCTTTGTTTGCAATTATGGAGCACCCTAGATTGAGTCAATCGAGCTCTACTTTTGCTATAATATGTTCCTAGCAGAATGTTTACGTGTTAAGCATTTTTGCCGAGGCTGTTGTAGTTGATCCATACATGCTATGTTGTTGTTCTTGCCATGTTTAGCTTCTATGCCATGTCTACTTGTTGGGTGTATCCTTAGTTTGTCATGCAATGCCTTGTTGTGAGTGCATCGAGCTTGTTAACATGCCTACTTAATATCTGTTTTGCCATGTTCCAGTTTTTCTCCAAGTCTGAATCTGTTAACGATAATTGCTTTTGTTCACAAGGTTGTCATTGTATTTTCTGATCCCTTTTGTCTTATGGTGAGTAAGGGACTTTTGTTGTATGCTTTGAGTAGCTTAATGCCATGCCTTGCTTTGCCATGATATGTTCCTGTAGCATGTTGTTACCTTGCTCTAAACATTGCTTCCTGATGTTAAATTCATGCCATGTTGTTATTTTCACTAAGTCTGTAACCTGTTATCTTTTGCACTTTTGCCATGCTTGTTTGAACCTGTTATTGAGTGATTTAGCCATAGCTCAGTGTTCATATTTTGTCAAGCATCTTGAGTGGATCCCTGCCATTTATTTTGTTGCTATGTTAGAGTGCTGTAGCATGTTGTTCTTGATGGATTTAGATGGTCTCGTGTTGTTAATCACAGATCGGTGGCATATTTGTTTTGCTTGCCATTTGCAAACCGTGAATCCGATTCCGGTGATCTTTATATCGATTTCGACTGAAATCAACCCATCTTTCCAGTGGCACTCTTGGTTTTCCAAGTTGAGTCTAGGTTCAATCTTTCTTTTCCAAATCATGCATATGCATCGCATATCACATCCTGCATATCATGCCATGTTTTGCATCATGTTGTTTGTGCATTGCACGTGGTTGATTGTGTCTCCCTTTGCTTGTGTTCTTGCTTGGGTAGAGACGGGAGACGAGTACGTGTTCGAGGACCCGTCGAGTACATTTCGAGGATCAAGCTTTCGTCTTCTTGGAGAACTTTGCAGGCAAGATGACCATACCCTCGAAATCACTTCTATCTTTGCTTGCTAGATGCTCGCTCTTTTGCTATGACTATGCTACGATACCTACCACTTGCTTATAATGCCTCCCATATTGCCATGTCAAACCTCAAACCCACCTTGTCCTAGCAAACCGTTGTTTGGCTATGTTACTGCTTTGCTCAGCCCCTCTTATAGCGTTGCTAGTTGCAGGTGAAGATTGGAGTTTGTTACTTGTTGGAACATGTTTATTGTTGGGATATCGCAATATCTCTTATTTAATTAATGCATCTATATAATTGGTAAAGGGTGGAAGGCTCGACCTTATGCCTGGTGTTTTGTTCCACTCTTTCCGCCCTAGTTTCCATCATATCAGTGTTATGTTCCTTGATTTTGTGTTCCTTACATGGTTGGGTTATAATGGGAACCCCTTGTCAGTTCACCTTGAATAAAACTCCTCCAGCAAGGCCCAACATTGGTTTTACCATTTGCCACCTGGCCTTTTCTTTCCCTTGGGCCGGCCAACCCAAGGGACATCTTTATTTTAACCCCCCGGCTAGTGCTTCTCTAAGTGTTGGTCCAACCTGAGCGATGTCCGGCGCCCCTTGGGCAACCAGGGTTTATGCCAACCCGACGTCTTGCTCATCCGGTGTTCCCTGAGAACGAGATATGTGCAGCTCCTATAGGGATTTGTCAGCACATCTGGGTGGCTTTGCTGGTCTTGTTTTACCATTGTCGAAATGTCTTGTAACCGGGATTCCGAGCCTGATCGGGTCTTCCTGGGAGAAGGAATTGAAGGAAATATGCCCTAGAGGCAATAATAAAGTTATTATTTATTTCCTTATATCATGATAAATGTTTATTATTCATGCTAGAATTGTATTAAGCGGAAACATAATACATGTGTAAATACATAGACAAACAGAGTGTCACTAGTATGCCTCTACTAGACTAGCTCGTTAATCAAAGATGGTTATGTTTCCTAACCATAGACAAAGGAGTTGTTATTTGATTAACGAGGTCACATCATTAGTTGAATGATCTGATTGACATGACCCATCCCATTAGCTTAGCACCCGATCATTTAGTATGTTGCTATTGCTTTTCTTCATGACTTATACATGTTCCTATGACTATGAGATTATGCAACTCCCGTTTACCGGAGGAACACTTTGGGTGCTACCAAACGTCACAACGTAACTGGGTGATTATAAAGGAGCATTACAGGTGTCTCCAAAGGTAGATGTTGGGTTGGCGTATTTCGAGATTAGGATTTGTCACTCCGATTGTCGGAGAGGTATCTCTGGGCCCTCTCGGTAATGCACATCACATAAGCCTTGCAAGCATTGCAACTAATGAGTTAGTTGCGAGATGATGTATTACAGAACGAGTAAAGAGACTTGCCGGTAACAAGATTGAACTAGGTATTGGATACCGACGATCGAATCTCGGGCAAGTAACATACCGATGACAAAGGGAACAACGTATGTTGTTATGCGGTCTGACCGATAAAGATCTTCGTAGAATATGTAGGAGCCAATATGGGCATCCAGGTCCCGCTATTGGTTATTGACCGGAGACATGTCTCGGTCATGTCTACATCGTTCTCGAACCCGTAGGGTCCGCATGCTTAAGGTTATGATGATAGTGATATTATGAGTTTATGCATTTTGATGTACCGAAGGTTGTTCGAAGTCCCGGGTGTGATCACGGACATGACGAGGAGTCTCGAAATGGTCGAGACATAAAGATTGATATATTGGAAGCCTATAATTGGATATCGGAAGTGTTCCGGGTGAAATCGGGATTTTACCGGATTATCGGGAGGTTACCGGAACCCCCCGGGAGCCATATGGGCCTTATTGGGCTTTAGTGGAAAAGTGAAAGGGGCTGCCCATGGTGGGCTGCGTGCCTCCCCCCTCCCCTAGTCCAACTAGGACTAGGAGAGGTGGCCGGCCACCTCTCTCTCTCTTTCCTCCTTGGGAATCCTATTTGGAATAGGATTGGGGGGGAGTCCTACTCCCCGTAGGAGTAGGACTCCTCCTGCGCCTCCATAGGGCTGGACGCACCCCTCCCCCTTGGTGTGACACTCCAAAATTTTAATTTGGTTTTCATCAAAAAAAAAACTTTGTGGTTTTTTAAAAGAGGCCATTTATTTTTTTTCCAGAAAATCCTTCCTCTTAAAAACTTTCTTTTCTTTGGCAAGGATTTTTTTTCTTCAAACTGTGGTGTTTGATCTTTTGAAACTTCTTCTCTGTTGGTTCCCTCGCAAATTATTTTGGGAGTTTAATTTGTTTTTCTTTTAAAATGAAACTCTATGAAAATTTGGGATTTTCATATCTTGGAAACCACCCATGACTTGGCATTTTTGCCCATGTGGTAAAACCCCTCCAAAACCTCCCCTACTCCTTGTAATCAGCCTAAATTCTCTGTCCCAACTAATCCAAGCAAGTTTTGGATTTTATTCTAATTATTTTTCCTCTCAAATCAATTCTGTAAATTATTTTGAGCCTTAGTGATTTTCAAAGCAAGTACCACTTTGCCTTTGAGTTTTTATCCCAAACCAACTCTCCTGGATAGTCCTTTGTACCCACAACCCAGAACCATCTTGATCCTCTCCTCCTCTTTTCAAATTTTTCAACATTCAGTCTCTGCAAGTTTGGACCAGATTTGCCAAATTTGATGAAATTCATATCTACACTCCTCCAAAAATTCCACCAAAAATCATGCAGCCTACTGGAGCAATGAGAAGCCACTCCACCAAAAATCAGCTCAAGGAAAAATCACCAGAGGCCAAATTCATTCTGTCGAACACCTTGCATGCACTGTTGCTGTTCAAAATTCAGAAAGATTCAGAATTCAGTGTCATTTTTCGTTCGTCAGCTTCACTCACGCGTTCACAGTGCACTTGGCATGTTCCTCGCCGCCTCTTCCTACTGTCTGGAGCACCACACGCGCACTTGGCCTCTTCCTGGCGTCGGTGGCACGCTGGCCCGCCCTCGCCGGCGTCTTCTGCAGCGTCGGGACCTCCCGTGGCGGCCAACAGGGGACGGAACGGTGGCTCAATGCCGTTCGGCGCCGCCCAACGCCCCTCTGCTCTCCGCGTGGCCTCATGCATGCCAGCGCACGCCCGTGGCACCGTCGCCGTGGCCCGGCAAGCACGGAACATGCTCACTGCCGCCGACGGGCCCGCGCCGTCCCGTTCTGTCGAATTCGCCCCTAGTACCAAATCCCAGGCCGATTAGCACCTAAATGGAAATGGTGGACCTCAACGGCGTTGCCCAAGCCCCTAATCCCACTGCCCAACCACAACGCCGCCGTAATCATTCGCCGGACTTATCCCGTTCGCGGCAACCACCTCGGGCCGGCTATATATAGCGCCCCTAAGCTCCCTCTCGCCCCCACACACCTCCACCACCTCACTGGACCCCGACCAGCAACTAGAAGAGCCTCGAGGGGCCCTTCTTCCTCGACTCCGGCCGCCTCGCTCCGCCTCGGCCACCAGCTCGATTTGCTCCGGTGAGGCCGTCTCCGGTGCCCAAATCTCGTCCGTTACCCCCTCTAGCTACCAGAAGCCTAACCCCCTCTTCAATTTGATCTTCACAGCTCTCTCTGACGAAGTCCGCAACCACCCGAGCCGCCGTCCGCCGGAGCTAGGCTTGCCGTCGATGTGGTACTCGCCGGCGACCACCACCACCACCAACCGACGCGGAATGGCGCTCTGAACTCGGAGGTACCCTCCGATCCCCCTGCCTCGCCGTGGATCGCCGCCAGCGACCACCGCGGCTCTCGGGCGCCGACGAGCTTCGTTTCCCCCTTTTTGAAAGTTCAAACCTGACAGGCGAGACCCGCTGTCAGCCTCTCTGTCCTTTCTAAACGAAGCGTTTTGTGAAAACGCCTTCTGCCAAATGCGCTTTCCCTTTGGGCTGGCGTAGTTTCTGCCGAAGCGTTTTCTGTTTTTATAAGCTAGCCCCTGGAAATCTTCTGTTTCATTACAGATGAGTACCTGGACAAAAACCCTTATAACTTTTAAACAGAAAAGTATTTTTGATTGATTCTTTTTCTGTTCTCTTTATAATTTTGTCTAGTTTTTTATCAGATTTATTTGAAAAAAATTTGGAATACTTTTTGTGCACTCCTTGGTATTTACGATAGCGCATATATTTTCTTTATACCGTAGATACCGAAGGAGGTGACGGAGCCGCGAACTTCACCGAGCTAGGCTCCGACTACTCTGAACCAGGCAAGCATGTTTGAACTTTTGATATGATGAGTGTCTTGGCATGTTTTGCATTTAGTTAGTTTCATGACATGTTGAGGAGCATATCGATGAACGTTATTTTATGCAATAATGAAGTAAGTGAGTTCGATGATCCATAAGTGGATGGATGTGAGTATGAATGGCCATGTGTTGGCATGAGGATGGGTAAGATGGCAGTGTTGTAGCATGCCAGTCTTATGCCAGACTATGTGACTTCAGTGTCAAACCGTATCGGTCCAGTTCCTCTCATTTCCTTCCCTGTACTACCACATGTTTTCCGCAAGGAATATGGTTTAGTAAGTTGCAAACCGCTTTTCTGGTACACACCAAAAGGAGAGGCCATGATGATGGTGCCATGGCCCTGGATTAAAGCCAGTCATCCGGTCAGGGGGCATGGGTGTTTCCGGTTGGGACCGAGAGGGGGGCACTCCTTAGAGCGCGCGTATATAAATTTGATCCCATGCTATTCGAGATTGTGATCTCCCCGTCTCAAAAGTTTTTCTTGGACGATGTCTAGGGTGATTCCAAGCATCGAGAGGTAGGATGGGTGTGTACTGGTTAGCTGTGTTTTCTTCCGAAATACCGTAAACGGAACTAGTCCTTCGTGACTACGGAAATCCGTTGGTTGTGGGAATAATTTTGTACAAACTCTGCAGAGTCATATATTCCTCCAACTCATCTATTCCATGTCCTAGATCGATATTATCTTATCCTGATCAAATGTCAGTTTTGATGACAGAGACTCCGGTGAATCGCATGAGTGCTAAGTCCGGTTAAATGATTATTCCTATGGATGGACTAACCCATTTATTCTCATGAACTGAACATTTATTATGAGTATTATTTCCTTGCAAATAAAAGCCCTTTCTGTGATGTCGCCCCGACGTCCGACTGTGGCATTTCTTTTAAAAGCCCTTTCTGTGATGTCGCCCTGACGTCCGACTGTGGCATTTCTTTTAAAGCCCTTTCTGTGATGTCGCCCCGACGTCCGACTATGGCATTTCTTTTAAAGCCCTTTCTGTGATGTCGCCCCGACGTCCGACTGTGGCATTTCTTTTAAAGCCCTTTCTGTGATGTCGCCCCGACGTCCGACTGTGGTATTTCTTTTAAAGCCCTTTATGTGGTGTCGCTAAGACGCCCGACTGTGGCATCATTTCCTTATATTTATTTATTCACCTTTCGAGGCGTCGCTTCAGACACCCGATCGGTAGTTATTTATGTTTTGTTGGGATTTCAGGCGGACTACCGCCGTTTCCCTTTTACTTACCTTGTTATGCTAATTTTTGAATGTACATTGGTGAATTATTCATGACGCATCCATGCATGCATTTGTTATATCTTACGTCTGAACTGTCTTGCGAGTACTTTCAAAGTACTCACTGGCTTGTTGATTTGGCCAGATGCTGACGAAGGCGATCTCATGGATGAAGAGTTTGATAGCGAGTCCGACACCTAGAGGAGTCCCAGTCAGTCTCGTGCGACCCTGGATTTGGTCACTGTTTTATATCCGCTTCCGCTACCAAATAAATTCATCAAGCCTCACCTCGATGCTCGATGAGGTGACAGACTTAGAGTCTTGTATTTCTCTCCCCGCTGTGTTTCTCCACCACCGCCCTATCCTCGAGTCAGTAGTATGCCTCCACACCACTGTGTCATGTCCGCCATTATGTATAATTATTGGCGTGCTTGTAATAATTTGGTTGAGCAACCGTAGTTCGACCCTGTAATATATTTTATGCTACTGGCTTATTGTATCAAGAATCTGTCTACCAGTGAGGAGGATTTCTCTCATACTGGACTCAAAAGATTGGTTTCTCAATAAATATTTTTATTGGAAAACCGGTCGTGACAAGCTTGGTACCAGAGCCAGGCTGACTGTAGGAAGCCACTAGGTGCGATCGCTAATTGGTTATTAGCATGATAGAGCTAATTTATATTTTTTGCAATTGTAGTCATTTTCTGTCAGTCAGCATAAATTTATGATCTGACCATGCAGAATTTTTGCCTACTTTTGTAGATGGCCGACAACAGCTGCGAGTCTCAGACCTTCGCCAACGTGCCCGATGGGTTCGTCAAGCTTCTTTCCTTCATCGTTCAGGTCGCGATGGGGCCATCCGTGCGCCCAGTCTTCACACTCTGCCAGCACCGAGTCAACGACAGTCTGACCATGCACCAGGCCGCGGTGCAGTTCAAGGGAGGGCGTGGTGAGTTACGCCGCTTCCGGTTCGTGGGAAGAGCCATGCCTACGGAGAGGCATGCTATGCAGATGGCAGCCCGCGAGGCGATAGCTCGTCTCAGGGATGTCCTCCCCGTGATGAAGACTCGTCGTTACCATTATCTTTCGTGCCATGTGCCTTACACCTGTCACTACGCATACTCCTGCCCCAGAGAAGAACGAGACGAGGCTTTTGAGATGCTCATTGAGTATCTCCGGGCCCTGGAGGCAGCCTTCGACAACCTGGTGGACGACTTCGTAGCTACCCGCATGGACTCAGTTCATGGCTGTGCTGCCAACAGGAGGGAGCTCCTACCCATCGCACCGCCACTGACTTTGGTCTCGTCCTCAGCATCTTATACGCCTACTCGTCGCCTGCCTTCTACCAAAGAATTCAACCAAGTCATTGCGCCCACCCCAGCGCGCACTGCACCACCCTTCGCGCCCACTCCTGTACGTGTAGCTCCGCCCCTGGCAACCGCTCCGTCCACTCTGCGCAACACTACACGTATGGAGCCCATTAGCGAGGAGGAAGTCGAGTCCCCAACCTCGCTACGCCTCGCCCTAGGCAGGGCAAAGGAGGTCGTCAACATCTCTGCCTGAGTACGCCTAGCTGCCATGTAATGTACCGCTTTGTAAGATATGTACATAGGTTGTGAGAAGTAGCCTGTTTGCGCATCATGTAGGATCTGGAGAAGTGCACTAGCCTAAATAACATGTCAGGATTATGTATGCATATCCTGAGTGATGTATTGTATAATTACCGCCCGCGTGTAAGATATGTAATGAGCAGTCCTTCTCCGTGCGCAAGTCGATTTGTTTTTCTTAAGTAAGCTGGGTTATTTAGTTTTATTTGCCAGCTTTATGCATTTTTTGGAATTGTTTTTGCGACTCTTTCCGCTTTTCTTATGAGTTTTACAAAAATATATCCCCAGAGTGAAAAATGTCTCGTCCTTGGACTCGCTCCATGCCAACTCCACCAGAGGAAAATTATGATGCACAACCCAGCAACGAGTTCACTCAGGGACAGTCAAGCCAACAGGGCAGTGAATCGGCACTTTCACAAATGTGCCGCCTTTATGAGCAGAGTCAGCAACAACATCGGGAAATGATGAACCAAGTCATCAACATGGGAAATCACCATGGACAGTATCAGCAGCATTCCAAGTTATCTGAGCTACAGAAGACACGTCCCCAAACATTTTCTCACACTGACAACCTCTTGAAGCCGAGGACTGGCTTCGAGATATGGAGAGAAAATTAATTATTGCAAAATGTTCAGACCCCGAAAAGGTATTGTATGCTCCGCACTATCTCACAGGAGCAGCCGCATCGTGGTGGGAGAATTTTCTGCACATGCATCCCAACGAAAATGACATAACCTGGGATGATTTCAAGGAAGGTTTCCGTGGTGCACACATTCCTAAGAGTATTATGAAAATCAAGAAGAGAGAGTTCGATGACCTCAAACAAAGGAACATGACAGTGTCAGATTACAACAGTCAATTTACTCTATTGTCCCGCTACGCCAATGAAGAGCGTATGACTGAAATCAAGAAGATGGAGAAATTCCTTGACGGTCTGGCGCCCGCGCTTAAATGCCAACTGGTCGTGCACACTTTTCCTGATTTTAAAACACTGGTGGACAAAGCCATTACTCTGGAAAATGAGAGACGCAGTCTGGAAGATATCCGCAAGCGAAAAAGGGACCAGACTAATCATGCTCGCAATCACCGAAGCAAGACAGATTTTCAAAAGGGTGGGACACACAAATCCTCATCCAATGTCTCACGCCCAATCAAGAATTTTCATGCAAGGGACAAGGAATTCACCTATCGCCCCGGCGTTACTTGTTACGCTTGTGGAGAAGAAGGGCACTATGCCAAACAGTGCCCCAAGCCAAGGAATTCAACCCCAAAGCCGAACAACGGCGGCAACAATTCCGCGCCCAAGCGAAACAATTTCAATCCCAACAATAACCACAGGAAGGGTCATCTGAACCACGTAACCAAAGAGGAGGCACAAAATGCTCCGGATATCGTACTCGGTACGTTTCCTGTCAACACAATACCTGCAATGGTTTTGTTTGATTCTGGAGCTTCTCACTCTTTCATTTCGAAAAGTTTTGCTTTGCAAAATAATTTTTCGATGCTTCCTTGGAGAAATCCATGATCATCAAGTCCCCTGGGATTCAGCAAGTTACTCAGAATTACTGTCAGAATGTGGTCATTGAGTTCGAAGGATTGGAGTTTCACGCAAATCTTATTGTGTTGGAAAATAAAGGACTGGATGTCATCCTAGGGATGGATTGGCTAACCACCAATAAGGGTTTTATCGACTGTTTCAACAGGACCGTAATTCTCACACACCACCAAGGGAAGACAATAAGAGTATCAGCCAAGGAAGGAAAAATACCCCGGCAACCGAGATTAAATAAGGTGGACGTTTCTGAGCTAAACAAGGTTCCAGTAGTGTGTGAATTTCCAGATGTATTCCCTGAAGAACTACCAGGCATGCCACCAGATCGAGAAATAGAATTCCGCATTGAGCTAGCACCAGGAACCACCCCCATATACAAGAAACCATACAGAATGGCACCATCCGAGTTGATCGAGTTGAAGAAACAAATAAAGGAATTACTGGAAAAAGGATACATTCGAGCCAGCTCCTCACCTTGGGGATCACCAATTTTATTTGCCAAAAAGAAGGATGGAACGCTGAGATTGTGTATTGACTATCGAGCACTTAACATGGTCACAGTCAAAAACAAATACCCGATGCCAAGGATAAACGATTTGTTTGATCAACTCGCTCAGGCCAAGGTATTCTCAAAAATTGACTTAAGGTCAGGATACCATCAATTGAAGGTACGAACGGAAGATATCCCCAAAACAGCCTTCACCTCCAGATATGGACTGTACGAGTTCACAGTGATGCCATTTGGATTAACTAACGCCCCAGCATATTTTGTTCACCTCATGAACAAAGTATTTATGAAGTTTATGGACAAGTTCGTCGTGGTATTCATCGACGATATTCTGGTATACTCCAAGACACCAGAAGAGCACGCAGAACATCTCAGGATTGTGCTAGGAGAGCTAAGAAAACACCAATTGTATGCCAAGTTCAGCAAGTGCGAATTTTGGCTAAGACAAGTAGGCTTTCTAGGCCACGTACTGACCCAAGACGGTATCGCAGTGGACCCAGAGAAAGTCAAGGCCGTACTTGGCTGGAAGTCACCAGCCAGCGTAACGGACATACGGAGTTTCTTGGGAATGGCAGGATATTACCGCAGATTTATTGAAGGATTCTCCACCATAGCCAAGCCTATGACACAGTTGCTCAAGAAAGATAAGAAGTTTGAATGGACAGAAGCCTGCGAGAAAAGTTTCCAAGAGCTAAAGCGGAAGTTAACGACAGCACCGGTATTAATTGTACCCGACATACACAAGAATTTTGAAGTATATTGTGACGCGTCCAGAAAGGGTCTCGGATGCGTGTTGATGCAGGAAGGCAAGGTTGTCGCCTACGCTTCAAGGCAACTTCGCAAGCATGAGGAAAATTATCCCACTCATGACTTAGAAATGGCAGCAGTTATTCATGCACTCAAGGAATGGAGGCATTTCTTACTTGGGAATCGATGTGAAATATATACGGATCACAAAAGTCTCAAATATATTTTCACGCAGCCAGAACTAAATTTACGGCAACGACGCTGGTTGGAATTGGTAAAGGATTATGATGTTGGTATCCATTACCATCCAGGAAAAGCAAATGTAGTGGCCGATGCTCTTAGTCGGAACCCCAGCTCCGACGAAAACAATCTGCACAGCTTGAGGCCCGAATTCCAACAAGAATTTGCCAAGCTCAACTTGATAATGGTAGCAGAAGGCACCATATCAAACTTGGAAATACAACCCAACCTTGTGGAGAAAATTAAAGAAGCTCAGCCCGGTCACACCAGCATCGAAGGCATCAAAAGAAAGTTGAGTATGGGCAAGGCCTCGGAATTCGTCATAGACAATGAAGGAATATTATGGTACGGAGAAAGGCTCTGCGTGCCAAACATAGAAGACCTTAAACAGCAAATTTTAGCTGAAGCACACACCACTCCATATTCAATTCACCCTGGAGGAACCAAAATGTATAAGGATATTCAGGAAAGATTTTGGTGGCACGGTATGAAGAGGGACATAGCCACCTTCATTGCATGTTGCGACTCATGTCAACGCATAAAAGCTGAGCATCAGAGACCAGCCGGACTACTGCAACCAAACAAAATACCTGAGTGGAAATGGGATGAAATAGGGATGGATTTATTGTCGGACTACCTCGGTCACGACACGGGAATGATGCCATATGGGTCATCACCGATAGATTAACCAAAGTGGCACACTTTATTCCAGTAAAGACCGACCCACACACTCAGAAGACTTGCTAGGATTTATCTTTCCCGCATAGTTTGTCTGCACGGTGTCCCGAAGACTATAATATCTGACAGAGGCACTCAGTTCGTCTCAAGATTTTGGGAGCATTTACAACAGGCTCTGGGAACCCAACTAGCCTTCAGTACCGCATACCACCCACAGACTGATGGACAGACTGAACGCGTAAACCAAGTTTTAGAAGACATGCTGAGAGCATGTGTCCTCACATATGGAACCAGTTGGGAAGAAAGCCTGCCATACGCCGAGTTCGCGTATAACAATAGCTACCAGGCCAGCCTACAAATGGCACCATTTGAGGCTTTATACGGACGAAGATGTCATACCCCGTTCAAATTGGTCAGAGACCGGAGACAGCCGCATCTTCGGACCAGACATGCTCAGAGAAGCGAGGAAAGGTCAAGCTAATCAGAGACCGACTTAAGACCGCTCAAAGTCGACAGAAGAGTTATTATGATCAAAAACATCGTAGGGTCAGCTTCAAACCCGGTGAGTTCGTATACTTGAGAGTATCCCCTATTAGAGGACTGCAACGGTTTAAGATTAAAGGAAAGTTAGCACCAAGATTCATTGGACCATTCTGCATAGTGGCACGAAGAGGCACCGTAGCCTACCAGCTAGACTTACCCGAGGAATTATCCGATGTCCACGACGTGTTCCATGTCTCGCAATTGAGGAAGTGCGTAAGCAACCCAGAGAAACAAGTATCCCATGAAAACATTGACGTGCAGCTAGACCTCACTTATCGGGAACGTCCCGTAAGAATATTAGAGGAGTCTGAAAGGAGGACCCGACAGAAGACCATCAAGTTTTTCAAAGTCCAATGGAGCAATCACAACGACAGTGAAGCAACTTGGGAAAGCGAGGATTTTCTTCGGACAAAGCATCCACACTTATTTAAGGATCAACTGAAATCTCGGGGATGAGATTTTTCCTAAGGGGGTAGGTGTTGTGACACTCCAAAATTTTAATTTGGTTTTCATCAAAAAAAAACTTTGTGGTTTTTGAAAAGAGGCCATTTATTTATTTTTCAGAAAATCCTTCCTCTTAAAAACTTTCTTTTCTTTGGCAACGATTTTTTTTTCTTCAAACTGTGGTGTTTGATCTTTTGAAACTTCTTCTTTGTTGGTTCCATCTCAAATTATTTTGGGAGTTTAATTTGTTTTTATTTTAAAATGAAACTCTATGAAAATTTGGGATTTTCATATCTTGGAAACCACCCATGACTTGGCATTTTTGCCCATGTGGTAAAACCCCTCCAAAACCTCCCCTACTCCTTGTAATCAGCCTAAATTCTCTGTCCCAACTAATCCAAGCAAGTTTTGGATTTTATTCTAATTATTTTTCCTCTCAAATCAATTCTGTAAATTATTTTGAGCCTTAGTGATTTTCAAAGCAAGTACCACTTTGCCTTTGAGTTTTTATCCCAAACCAACTCTCCTGGATAGTCCTTTGTACCCACAACCCAGAACCATCTTGATCCTCTCCTCCTCTTTTCAAATTTTTCAAAATTCAGTCTCTGCAAGTTTGGACCAGATTTGCCAAATTTGATGAAATTCATATCTACACTCCTCCAAAAATTCCACCAAAAATCATGCAGCCTACTGGAGCAATGAGAAGCCACTCCACCAAAAATCAGCTCAAGACAAAATCACCAGAGGCCAAATTCATTCTGTCGAACACCTTGCATGCACTGTTGCTGTTCAAAATTCAGAAAGATTCATAATTCAGTGTCATTTTTCATTCGTCAGCTTCACTCACGCGTTCACAGTGCACTTGGCACGTTCCTCGCCGCCTCTTCCTACTGTCTGGAGCACCACACGCGCACTTGGCCTCTTCCTGGCGTTGGTGGCACGCTGGCCCGCCCTCGCCGGCGTCTTCTGCGGCGTCGGGACCTCCCGTGGCGGCCGACAGGGGACGGAACGGCGGCTCAACGCTGTTCGGTGCCGCCCAATTCCCCTCTGCTCTCCGCGTGGCCTCATGCATGCCAGCGCACGCCCGTGGCACCGTCGCCGTGGCCCGGCAAGCACGGAACGTGCTCACTGCCGCCGACGGGCCCGCGCCATCCCGTTCTGTCGAATTCGCCCCTAGTACCAAATCCCAGGCCGATTAGCACCTAAATGGAACCGGTGGACCTCAACGGCGTTACCCAAGCCCCTAATCCCACTACCCAACCACAACGCCGCCGTAATCATTCGCCGGACTTATCCCGTTCGTGGCAACCGCCTCGGGCCAGCTATATATAGCGCTCCTAAGCTCCCTCTCGCCCCCGCACACCTCCACCACCTCACTGGACCCTGACCAGCAACTAGAAGAGCCTCGAGGGGCCCTTCTTCCTCGACTCCGGCCGCCTCGCTCCGCCTCGGCCACCAGCTCGATTCGCTCCGGTGAGGCCGTCTCCGGCGCCCAAACCCCGTCCGTTACCCCCTCTAGCTACCAGAAGCCTAACCCCCTCTTCAATTTGATCTTCACAGCTCTCTCCGACGAAGTCCGCAACCACCCGAGCCGCCGTCCGCCGGAGCCAGGCTTGCCGTCGACGTGGTACTCGCCGGCGACCACCACCACCACCAACCGACGCGGAATGGCGCCCTGAACTCGGAGGTACCCTCCGATCCCCCTGCCTCGCCGTGGATCGCCGCCGGCGACCACCGCGGCTCTCGGGCACCGACGAGCTTCGTTTCCCCCTTTTTGAAAGTTCAAACCTGACAGGCGGGACCCGCTGTCAGCATCTCTGTCCTTTCTAAACGAAGCGTTTTCTGAAAACGCCTTCTGCCAAATGCGCTTTCCCTTTGGGCTGGCGTAGTTTCTGCTGAAGCATTTTCTGTTTTTATAAGCTAGCCCCTGGAAATCTTCTGTTTCATTACAGATGAGTACCTGGACAAAAACCCTTATAACTTTTAAACAGAAAAGTATTTTTGATTGATTCTTTTTCTGTTCTCTTTAAAATTTTGTCTAGTTTTTTATCAGATTTATTTGAAAAATATTTGGAATACTTTTTGTGCACTCCTTGGTATTTGCGATAGCGCATATATTTTCTTTATACCGTAGATACCGAAGGAGGTGACGGAGCCGCGAACTTCACCGAGCTAGGCTCCGACTACTCTGAACCAGGCAAGCATGTTTGAGGAGCATATCGATGAGGAGCTTGGCATGTTTGGCATTTAGTTAGTTTCATGACATGTTGAGGAGCATATCGATGAACGTTATTTTATGCAATAATGAGGTAAGTGAGTTCGATGATCCATAAGTGGATGGATGTGAGTATGAATGGCCATGTGTTGGCATGAGGATGGGTAAGATGGCAGTGTCGTAGCATGCCAGTCTTATGCCAGACTATGTGACTTCAGTGTCAAACCGTATCGGTCCAGTTCCTCTCATTTCCTTCCCTGTACTACCACATGTTTTCCGCAAGGAATATGGTTTAGTAAGTTGCAAA
The DNA here is from genome assembly GCF_018294505.1 of Triticum aestivum. Classification (NCBI taxonomy): domain Eukaryota; kingdom Viridiplantae; phylum Streptophyta; class Magnoliopsida; order Poales; family Poaceae; genus Triticum; species Triticum aestivum. The sequence goes on along the minus strand of NC_057809.1, from coordinate 71,206,961 downwards.
CCGCTTTTCTGGTACACACCAAAAGGAGAGGCCGTGATGATGGTTCCATGACCCTGGATTAAAGCTAGTCATCCGGTCAGGGGGCATGGGTGTTTCCGGTTGGGACCGAGAGGGGGGCACCCCTTAGAGCGCGCGTATATAAATTTGATCCCATGCTATTCGAGATTGTGATCTCCCCGTCTCAAAAGTTTTTCTTGGACGATGTCTAGGGTGATTCCTAGCATCGAGAGGTAGGATGGGTGTGTACTGGTTAGCTGTGTTTTCTTCCGAAATACCGTAAACGGAACTAGTCCTTCGTGACTACGGAAATCCGTTGGCTGTGGGAATAATTTTGTACAAACTCTGCAGAGTCATATATTCCTCCAAATCATCTATTCCATGTCCTAGATTGATATTATCTTATCCTGATCAAATGTCAGTTTTGATGACAGAGACTCCGGTGAATCGCATGAGTGCTAAGTCCGGTTAAATGATTATTCCTGTGGATGGACTAACCCATTTATTCTCATGAATTGAACATTTATTATGAGTATTATTTCCTTGCGAATAAAAGCCCTTTCTGTGATGTCGCCCCGACGTCCGACTGTGGCATTTCTTTTAAAAGCCCTTTCTGTGATGTCGCCCCGACGTCCGACTGTGGCATTTCTTTTAAA